>NC_133325.1:613166028-613396656 GCF_042186555.1 Aquarana catesbeiana | reverse complement strand
TCTCCAGCCCCGATTACCAGAGTACCTATCTCCAGCCCATCAGAATACCTGAGTACCTATCTGCAGCCCATCAGAGTACTGAGTACCTGTCTCCAGCTCACCAGAGTACCAGCATACCTGTCTTCAGCCCAGAGTACCCAAGTACCTATCTCAATCCTAGAGTACCTGGGTACCTATCTGCAGATCATTAGAGTACCCAAGTACCTGTCTCCAGCCCAGAGTACCCGAGTACCTATCTGCAGCACATCAGCATGCCTGAGTATCTGTCTCCAGCCCATTAGAGTACCAAAGTACCTATCTGCAGCCCATCAGAGTACCCGAGCACCTATCTGTGGCCGATCAGAATATCCAAGTACCTATCTGCAACCCATCAGATTACCCGAGTACCTTTCTCCAGCCCATCAGAGTACCTGAGTACCTATCTGCAGCCCATGCCTCATATGATATATGTTGGATGTTTGATTTCCAAAATGGGGTCATTTTGTGGGTAACGCCACTGTCCTGGTGCTCCAGGGCCTTCAACAGTGTGATAGGTCGTTAGGAAATTATATGTATAATTTATGCTGCTAGAATGCCTGATGGTGCTCTCTGCATTTTAGGCCTCTCTATGTGGCCAGGCTGTAAAAAAGTCTCACACATGTGGTATCACCATTCTCGGGAGGAGTAGAATAATATATTTTGGGATGTAATTGGAAGTATGCATATGCTTTGTGTGAGTAATAACTTGTTATTTTGACAATTTTGTGTAAAAAAAAAAAAAAAAATTTCTTAATTTTCCCAAGAATTGTGGGAAAAAATGACAACTTCAAAAAACTCACCATGCATTTTATTAAATAGCTTGGACTGCTGGTAAGCTGTGTGCTTAGGGTCAATGTCTTGTTGGAAGGTAAACCTTTGGCCCAGTCTGAGGTTCTGAGCACTCTGGAGAAGGTTTTCATCCAGTATATCCCTGTACTAGGCCACATTCATCTTTCCCTTGATTGCAACCAGTTGTCCTGTCCCTGCAGCTGAAAAACACCCCCACAGCATGATGGTGCCACCACCATGCTTCACTGTTGGGACTGTATTGGACAGGTGATGAGCAGTGCCTGGTTTTCTCCACACATACCGCTTAGAATTAAGGCCAAAAATTACTATCTTGGTCTCATCAGACCAGAGAATTTTATTTCTCACCATTTTGGAGTCCTTCAGGTGTTTTTTAGCAAACTCCATGTGGGCTTCCATGTGTCTTGCACTGAGGAGAGGCTTCCGTCGGGTCACTCTGCCATAAAGCCCCAACTGGTGGAGGGCTGCAGTGATGGTTGTCTTTCTACAACTTTCTCCCATCTCCCGACTGCATCTCTGGAGCTCAGCCACAGTGATCCTTGAGTTCTTCTTTACCTCTCTCACCAAGGCTCTTCTCCCCCGATAGCTCAGTTTGGCCGGACGGCCAGCTCTAGGAAGGGTTCTGGTTGTCCCAAACATCTTCCATTTAAGTATTATGAAGGCCACTGTGCTCTTAGGAACCTTAAGTGCAGCAGAAATTTTTTGCAACCTTGGCCAGATCTGTGCCTTGCCACAATTCTCTCTCTAAACGCTCTTCTGGCAGTTCCTTTGACCTCATGATTCTCATTTGCTCTGACATGCACTGTGAGCTGTAAAGTCTTATATAGACAGGTGTGTGGCTTTCTTAATAAAGTCCAATCAGTATAATCAAACACAGCTGGACTCAAATGATGGTGTAGAACCATCTCAAGGATGATCAGAAGAAATGGACAGCACCTGAGTTAAATATATGAGTGTCACAGCAAAGGGTCTGAATACTTAGGACCATGTGATATTTCAGTTTTTCTTTTTTAATAAATCTGCAAAAATTCTGTGTTTTTCTGTCAATATGGGGTGCTGTGTGTACATTAATGAGGAAAAAAAATGAACTTAAAATGATTTTAGCAAATGGTTGCAATATAACAAAGAGTGAAAAATTTAAGGGGGTCTGAATACTTTCCGTCCCCACTATATACATATATATATATATATATATATATATATATATATATATATATATATATATATAATGGCTTACAGATATACAATATAAAATAAAAATGACTCTTTGTACTGCTACCCGATTCATTATTTGCAATACTAATGCTGATTTATGTACCATGTTGTGATTTTTTGTTTTTAATAATGTAAAAACTCTCCAAAAACATACCTGTTTAAAAAAAATGAGGCCCACTTCATATCTGTATGGTTAGTTGTGGAATGGTAAGGTATGGCCCGTAATGTATTTTACATTAAAGCAGCATATTCATTTTACTGGCTGTTGACACCAGTTCTCTTCCCAGGAATAGGGTACCCATTACCAAGCATATGTATGTTGTTATTACCTCATCCTTCTTCTCTACTACTTTCACCATAACTGGACATGGGGAGCCAATGGAACTATTCTTGTATTCTATGTTTAGCTTACTATAGAAGGAGCCACACATGGAAAGATGATGGTATTCCTTTCTTCTCCAGGGGAATTGATAATGGCGAAGAGAGAAAGATGGTTTCTGTCAGTGCTTCAGGTAATGAAAGGTTCATGCAAAACTTTTCTGCTGCTGGTCAATTTTTGGCTGGTTTGCCCATTACTAAAAGTAGGGTGAAATATATACCCAATGTGGACAGGGACTGTAAACTTTTAATACTTTCAGTAAGCTGTATGAGTATTGACATACACAAACATTTTAAAAAGCTTCAGTTTAGTCAGTGGTTGTATAGGCAATATACTACTATTTATAATATTGTAGTATGAGCTATGAATTTATCTCAGCAGTATTCCAAACATCAACATTTATAGAGCACCTCTTGATTATATTTTATGCTAAGTTTGTTTCTGGCAATGATACAACATGACAGAAACACAGAGGGGAAGAAGAAGATGGCAGGTAGAGAATGAAATCATTTTAGAAAAACAACAAATAAGGCATTCAGTTTTGTGTGGGCTGAACAAGAATGTTGTAGCTTTAGTTTAACTGCTGACATTATGTAACTGGTTATCCTACTGTAGACCAGTACAAAAAGTCCACAAAGCCAGTGAACAATTATTTTCCATTTCTGCCTAGACTCCAATATAACTACTATAATTAACTCCAGCCAAACATAAAACAAAAAAAAACAAAAAATAAAACAAACAAAAAAAAATAGCTCATTAAAAGATGCAATAAGAAAAACTGATTTTGTTGTTCCTTGCAGTACTTCATTTCTGCCTCAATATGTCCTCAGTCTTTTTTAAATAGAATGATGGCCAGTATCAGTAAACTCACTCCCTCTGAGCAAAGGTTGTTATGGTCCCGTCCTTATTTGGTGACTAGACAGTGAAGCAGAAGCAGCACAGTGATAAGCTCATCTCCCTGTCACTCAGATTTTTCCTCCTATCAGTATGCTCCTTGTCAACACAGCTCCTTATGTTGCTGTTTCCTCTCCCACTTAGTTTTGCTGTGTGACGCTGTGTGCACTTCCCCCTCCTCTGCCATCCGCTCCCTCTATGAGCTAGATGCTCAGTGGGCAATACAAGCCTGCATGCCTGCTTGCCGTGGTGGAGATTAAGCTGAGCCGTGCCATGTGGGGGGTGGAGGAAGGAGTGCTGAGCCAGCAGACGGAGTTTGTGCTCTCTGGCTTTTTGCCCTGGATCGGTCCGCTCCGATCAGTGCACTCCCACTCACCCACTACCCTGCCTGGTCAGCTGTGAGAACGGAGAAGAGCCGAGGAGTAGACAGGAGAGCAGCTGGGACGACACACAACACACACCGCCGAGAGGTACTTGGGAAGTGACAGGAGAGAAACGAGAGAGATGAGTACAGGCTGCTGGCTGCTGGCTGCTGGCTGCTGGCTGTGTCCTCCACTCATCCACTTATTACTGGGCAAAGAGCTGCAGATGATCCAGGACTATGCACGAAGGATAAGTTTTGTGATGTTTCGTAGTTTGGGAAATACATTGCTGGAATTGCTGAAAGATGTATACTGCTGAGTAGATCTTTTTTTGCAGAGTGTTAGCATTGGGCTTTTAAGCATAGGCTCTTAGGAAATCTTGAGAGTTCTCTGTAAAGTTCAAGGCTCAAGCTGCCCATTTGCTTAATCTTGCTGATGCTTCTGTCATTTTTAAAGGCATAATATCCTGATAGAATTGAGTGCAAAAGGGATTGATACAGGTTTTTTTTTTTTTGTTATATTTTTGCCAGACAATTATTTTTTTTTTTTCCTCTCTGGATGTTCTAATATAAGCTGTATTCGTATAAATATCAAAAGGCTGCCTTTGAAGCCGCACCAGCTGACAACTGGGGAGACACCTTTAATTCCTCTATTAATTTCCCTTAATTACTGCCACTGTAAAGGTGTAACTGCAAAGTTTCTTGCTAAAGTATATAGGATGCAGAACTTATGCTTAGCCAAGGAAAAAGCTACACAACAAACACTTGGAGCAGCAGCAGCAGCGAAATTGGAGCAATTTGTGCACGCCCCCACCTCGACTCCACCAAAGAAAGGATCGCAGACTAAATCACAACAAGGGGGCGCATTGGATAGAAGAAGTCAGGGCCAGACTCAGGCCCTGACCCAGCTATCTACTGCGACACTGCCAGCTGTGTCATCCAAAACACATAGTAATAAGGGACAGGGGTCTAATGATCAAAATGTGGCGGTAGACGTAACAATCGATCCAACTATGCCAACATTGCCCCCAGTGAGAAAGCCAACCTTAACGGACGTATTTCTGGCAGTGAATGTGTGCAGCAGCTCACTTAAAGAGCTCTGCGAACAGATGAAGTGAGTAAAAGAGGATCTGATATTGGTTAGACAGGACTTACAGAAAACGGCAGAAAGAACTACGGTCCTGGAAGGAAGGGTCAGCCAGTTGGAAGATGATATTTCCCCACTTTTAAAGGATATGAAAAGGATGAAGGAACAGATATCCATGCAGGCTTCCAAAATCGAGAAAATGGAGAATAGGAGCCGAAGGGACAAAGTGAGGCTGGTGGGCGAAAAAAGTGAGGGTCCTAGACCCACAGAGTTTTTGGAAAAGTGGCTGGCCGAGCTTTTTGGAAGAGAATCTTTCTCATTAATGTTTTCAATTGTAAGAGCACACAGAGTCCCTTTTAGGGCCCCGTCAGCAGGTGGATATCCTAGACCATTAATAATGAAGTTTCTTAATTATAAGGACAAAGTGAAGTTGCTGCAAAAAACAAGAGAGGCGGGAAATATCTTTTTCAATGGTGTTAAAATATCATTTTATTCTGACTTTTCACCAGAGCTGCAGAGACGTAGAACGGAGTTCATACAGCCCAAACGCACTCTAAAAAAATATAAGTTGACATATGCCCTTCTCTACCCTGCAAGGCTACGTGTAACAGCTCTGGAGGGGACTCAGATTTTTGATTTCCCAGCAGGGGTAGAGAAGTGGCTAGAGGAAAACAAGGAAAAGTTATAAATATTTTGTATAAGAGAAAGGGAGGTGAAATGGGTATTTGATATAATAGGAGGTATTGTTTGTCTGAGGGGGTGTTTTTTTTTTGGAGGGGAGGGGGTAGTTAAGCACAGCTGTTGCATGAGGTGCAGTGAGTGGGAATGAGTCATATGCGTAAATGGGTGGAACAGGTAGGATGGGATCTGGTCACGTTAAAAACCCCGGGGGTTTACCTGGTTAGGTGGGGGGATGGGAGGAGGGAGGAGGGAGGGGGGAGGGAGGTCGGGGGGTAGGGGAAGAGAGGTTTTTTCAGTTAGGTGAGGGGAATTGGGATGGGGGAGCGGAGGGGGAAGATACTATAGGCACTGTGGAGACACTGACAATAGGGAAGGTCCTACAGCAAGTAGGAACACTAGAACACTGAAGGGGATCAATATTGTTGGATTTAGGAGTGTACACAAATTCAGGACTATGGGAAAATATTTGAAACCTACACTGGTTATGTTGGACACGTCATTTAAAATTGTTTTTGATTTTGGAAATGGAGGGTCCAGGGAATGCCCGGTTTAAAATATTATATAGAAGAGAGGTATTAATTTGCCCACACTATTTAAAGCTACCACGGTTTCTAGTAGGAGAAGTGATTTGGAATCCATGAGTCAAAATATTGTATAGTAGAGGGGTGTTAATATTTTTATATTTTTTAATGAATTTGGTTTCTTTTTCTTTTTGATGGATATATCCTTTAGATTAGTACTTGTTCTCCTCTGGTATTCAGATGCAAGCTAAAATGCTAAAAATAGGATCCTGGAATGTCAGGGGATTAGGGACTCAGCTCAAAAAGATGGCAGTTCTGTCCACGATGGAGAGCTGTGGCGTGGAACTGATCTGCCTGCAGGAAACTCATTTAACTAAAAACTCATTTCACCAATTAAAGTCAAAGAAATATCACTGTCAATTCCACGTGGTTCACTCCTCCTATAGTAGGGGGGTAAGCGTTATGGTGAAAACAGGGGTGAATTTTTTCTGCAGGCAGTCCTGTATTGATGAGTTGGGCCGTTACATTTTTCTTTACTGCTCAATTGATAGTAGCATGTACGTAGTGGCAAATATATATATTCCTCCCCCCTTTAACTTGGATGTAATGTTTTAACTTGGATGAACGAATTTCTGCTGGGTAAAGAGGGGGTGCCGATCGTGGTAGTGGGCGATTTCAATGAGATTCTGGATAGAAGGCTGGATAGATTCCCCATACGGTCTTTTACAGAGCCTATGGTGAAGAGTCGCCTGCGTCAATTCCTGGATGAAGTGGGACTAGTAGACCTGTGGAGGGTAAGGAACCCGGAAGCCTTGCAATACTCATGCTACTCTGCCTCGCACTCCGTGCTATCTAGAATAGACCTGGTTCTGGGAAATAATAGAGCATTACAGACCACTGATAGTATTTCATATTGGCCAAAAGGTATATCAGACCACTCTCCGGTTGTGGTGACATTGAAATTAGGAGGGAATAAACCCCGGAAAATTAATCTGTACTGGTTCGAACTAATCAAAAAAAGAACGGGGTTCTCCCTAAATTGAGTGAATTTATTGAAATCAATGAAGGAACAGTGCCACCTATAGTGCTGTGGGACACCCTGAAGGCCTTCCTTAGGGGGGTACTAATTCAGCAGGTGGCCAAATTTAACAAAGAGGCTAGGAATGGGGAAGAAAAAATTCAGAAAGAGGCGTTTGAGGCAGAAAGCAATTATATAATGGATCCGACCCCTGAGAGGAAAAAATCATGGCTAGATAAACAGCAAGAGTACAAGGTAGTTGTCATGCAGAAAGCGGAGACTAGGTGTCTCCTACAGCGACAGGTCTCGTGGGTTGAGGGAGAAAGAGTGGGAAAGCTGCTGGTGCAGTTGGTGAATTCCAATTCTGCCCCGTCGACTGTCCTTGCTGTTAGGTCCCCAGGTGGAGATATATTAGCAAAGACTTCAAAGATAGTGCAGTTATTTAGGGATTACTATGGAAATCTTTATTCTACCCAGAAAAAAGGAATGGACGGGGTAATGGAGAAGTTTTTGGAGGGCCTGGCAATACCGACCATCTCGCAAGTAGAAAGGGACTTATTGGAAACGCCAATTACACTTATAGAACTCCAGCAAGCAATATGTAATACCAGTATGGCAAACCAAAAATCTCCCAGCCCTGATGGGCTAACAATTGAGGCCTATAAGCAGTATGGTGAAGTATTAATTCCAGAGCTGCTAAAAGCCCTCAGAGGGGCCTTTAGGGGGGGCAATTTGCCAGCATCAATGTTGGAGGCAACTATCATAGTAATTCAGAAAGAGGGGAAGAATCCCCTTGACGTGTCCGCCTATAGGCCAATTTCTCTTTTGTGCTCTGATGCCAAGAACTTGTCCAAGGTTTTGGCATCTAGACTAAATAAAGTTATTTCTAAGTTGGTCCATATAGATCAAGCGGGTTTTATAGCCAATAGATCCACAAGCTTGAATATTAAAAGGGCCTTCCTAAACCTACAGTCTCCAACAGATAATGAGGGTTCAAGAGCGATATTGACGTTAGACGTGACCAAAGCATTGTGGAATGGGGTTACATCTGGCGAGTGCTGGAGAAATTTGGCTTTGGCCCCTCTTTTATTGAATGGATTAAAATGCTTTATGATAGACCCAAGTCAAGATTAAAATTTAATAACGATCTATCGGATTGGTTTGAACTAGAGAGGGGAACCAGACAGGGGTGTCCATTATCCCCCCTGCTCTTTGCCTTGGTGATGGAACCCCTGGCTATTTCTATAAGGGAGAGTTCTGAGATAATTGGTTTCCAGAGAAGGACGGGTGAGGACAAAATCGCGCTGTACGCGGACGATATCTTGCTTTTTTGGGGGGATACGAGTAAATCACTGTTAAAGGCAATAAGAATGGTGGAATTATTCGGCAGCTTTTCAGGACTCAAAATAAATTGGGAAAAGTCCGAGTTATTACCCATAGACCCATAGATTTGATAACAGTGCAAGAAATGCGCCAGTTGGTAATTGTGGACACATTGAAATACCTGGGAATCATCATGACAAGGGATTCTAACCAATACATTAGTAAAGACTTTCTCCCACTCTTGTCGAAATTCAAACAAAAGATAGGGATATGGAAACGTTTTCCTTTATCAGTGGCGGGAAGATGCAGTTTGATAAAAATGATCTGGATGCCACAATTGTTGTATGTTTTGCACAATTCTCCTGTGTGGATATGCAAGAAGTGGTTCAACAAAATCGAGAGCCTGTTTAGGGAACTGATATGGAAAGAGAAACAAGCCAGAATACGTCTACGGGTACTTCAGCTCCCATTGGGCGAGGGTGGTTTCGCTCTCCCTCATCCTCAGCGTTACTTTTTATCATCCCAACTGCAGCAGTTAATGGGGTGCGGAGCCCCGGAAGGGGGTACCCCAAATGGTAGAATTTTGTTAATAGGTGCCTTACATAATACAATAATAGAAGCCCTAGAAGTAAACTCGTTTTACGATGCTTATCCAACAATCATAATGTTAACTAAAGTATGGAAAACAGTCAAGAACCAGATGAGATACAATGGATGTAATGAATATACTCCCATTTTGAATAACCGAAACTTGCAGGAAATCCATAAGATAGGAAAAGTAAGACAATGGGAAGATCGAGGTATTAAGAAGTTAAGACAACTGTATAGCGGTAATGCTCTGAAGAAATTTTCAGAGTTGGAAAGTGAATTTAACTTGTCGCAGGGCTCCTTCTATGCGTACCTTCAGTTAGAACATGCTCTGAAAGCTCAATTTAAGAACTATAGTTTAGTGTGGAATGAAACGCCCCTACTTCATAGTTTACTGCAGGTAGCCCCTACTAAGGGGTTAATATCCAAGATTTATAATCAACTAAGTAAAGAAGCCAATAGCGAAGACTTACTCCATGATGTAAGAGTCAAGTGGGAAGAGGATGTGGGGGTTATAACACAGGCTCAGTGGAAGAGAATCTTAGAGATGGGATCGTTGATATCAGTCTCCCTTCTGCAGAAGATATCACACTTGATGATGTTAAACAAAGCTTATTACACACCTAAATGTCTCTTTAAGTTTGGAAGAAGATCTGATGATAGATGCCCTAGATAACGGGGAATGGGGGACGTCATTCACATGATGTGGAGATGTCCCAAGCTGTTTCGCTACTGGGAGGGGGTGATTGATAGTTTGAGAGATATATTTGGGATTATACTGGAGAAAGAGGCTAAAGTGTGCATATTGGGGTATACACGGACACAGGGGGAGAGGAAGAGTACTACGTTGGCAACTCTGAGATGTCTATTCCAAGCAAGGAAAATGATCGCATTAAGATGGCAATCAAAGGCACCCCCCACAGTGAGAGATTGGATTGTTACATTGAATGAAACCCTTTGTAGGGAAAGAACAGAGTATATTAAGAGAGGTAATTTCAAGGAATTTGATAAAATGTGGAGACCATGGCTGGAGAAGATGGGAGGCTCTCAATAGGAAGTAAAGAGTATAACAGAGTGGGGTTTAATATAAAAGTTCTAGGCAGTCAGGGATCTGATCTACCAGTATATAACCTACTGGATGCTTGTCTCTATCTGACAAATAATAGCTAATAGAAGTTGAGCTTGTTAATCAAATGGACTGAAAGTCCAACTCTGAGTATTCTATGTAAGGGAAGGGGCTGTTAGGAGGGGAGGGGGGTGTGAGAGGGTAAGGGGAAAGAGTGAAGGAATTAAGGTGTATATATATATTAATCTGGATATTATTGAAAACGGCTGTAGGAGCGGGTGCGGGAAGTTCTTTCGTTTTTCTTATCATTGACTTTGGACTTGATATACGGTACCTGCATCGCGCCTCTATAGGTCCATATTAATTGGTTGTGAATTAATGTTTAACTTATGACTCTTTGTAATCTCTGATTAAAGCTCAGGAAATATACCAAGGAGGGGGAGGGAGGAAAGAGAAGAGAGGGGGAAAAAAAAAAAAAGGGGGAGATAAGAAAAATTTTGCCACAATGATGTGAATCTAAGAAGGAGTCTGCAAATGAAAGTCAAGCTGAATAAGTCTCCAGACACTATTCTCTGATGTGGCAAAAAAAAAAAAAAAGTTTTGCTGTGTAGTAGACTATAAAGGCTCCTACTAAGTCAAATGTATGTCATTACACTGCTTGCATTAAAAATACATTTAAGGATGTATTCATAAATAATCAAATGCTTTAATGTGTGTCTTTTTGTTTTACTCTAGCAGTCAGTATTACATAAAAGTATCAGGCTACCCTTTGTCACTTTTTTATTAAAGTGACAAAGGGTAGCCTGATACAAATCAAACACTACCCCACTGCAACCAGAGAGGTTTTCTGCAAAGAAAGGTATCCAGCTTGAATCTAATAACTGAAACAATTATTGTATAGGCTACATTGTTAGACAGAATGTATATTACTAAATTAATTTTATAACCATGTTAATAATAATTAAGCCTAATAGAAAGGTTGCAACCGATTTAACAGAACACTGCATCTTCTATCTGCCTACCAAGTGCAAATGCATTACCTGTTCTCTTGATTTCACTCCTTACATCTACATACTTTTCCTCTAACCTATATTACTACCTTTGTGTTTAATTTGAATACAAATGAGGCCAATTTAGTAGTTCAATAATACTTAAAACATTCTACTTATATGCACATAAAATATAATTAGTAATTAATAAATTCTAGATTGCAATGAATAGATGAATCATTCCCTCTCTGTAGGCAGTCCAAGCTGTGTGCTAGGCAGGGTAAATGCCAGGTCTCCACATGATTTGTCACTGTACATTATCAATAATCCACATAATCTTTGTAACGTCTAAATATTTTTGTAGTAACATTATTCCAGCATTAAAGGATATCTAAATCCAAAAACAAAGAATGAATATATTGCAGCTAATCAGACTTTAAATGTTTGGCTGCATTTGTTTTTTGTTTTTTTAGCTAAGAACATTCCAACTCAAACTCAACCTATCCAAAACCGAGCTCATGATATTTCCTCCCTCAGGTGCGGCTTCCCCTGATTTCTCTGTCAATATCAACAGCTCAACTATCAACTTGTGCCCCACGCCAAGGTCCTAGGTGTAATCCTGGGCTCTGAACTAACCTTTCAGCCCCACATCCTATCGCTATCCAAAATTTGCCACCTCAACCTCCGCAATCTCCAAGATATGCCCCTTCCTAACAAATGTCACCAAAAAGCTTCGAATCCATTCCTTGGTCATCTCCCGCCTTGACTACTGCAACTCCCTCCTCATTGCCTTACCTCTAAATAGGCTATCCCCACTTTAGTCCATCATGAACACTGCTGTCAGGCTCATCCACCTCACAAACCGCTCAGCGTCTGCTATACCCCTCTGCCAATACCTCCATTGGCTGCCAATGAGCCACCAAATTAACCACTTTAGCCCCGGACCATTATGCTGCCTAAGGACCAGAGGACTTTTTCCAATTTGGCACTGCATCGCTTTAACTGCTAATTGCGTGGTCATGCAATGCTGTACCCAAACGAAATTTGCGTCCTTTTCTTCCCACAAATAGAGCTTTCTTTTGATGGTATTTGATCACCTCTGCCGTTTTTATTTTTTGCACTATAAACGGAAAAAGACCGAAAATTTTGAAAAAAAATGATATTTTCTACTTTTTGTTATAAAAAAAATCCAATAAACTCAATTTTAGTCATACATTTAGGCCAAAATGTATTCGGCCACATGTCTTTGGTAAAAAAAATGTTAATAAGCGTATATTTATTGGTTTGCGCAAAAGTTATAGCGTCTATAAACTAGGGTACATTTTCTGGAATTTACACAGCTTATAGTTTATGACTGCCTATGTCATTTCTTGAGGTGCTAAAATGGCAGGGCAGTACAAAACCCCCCCAAATGACCCCATTTTGGAAAGTAGACACCCCAAGGAAATTGCTGAGAGGCATGTTGAACAAATTGAATATTTATTTTTTTTGTCCCAAGTGATTGAATAATGACAAAAAAAAAAAAATATTTACAAAAAGTTGTCACTAAATGATATATTGCTCACACAGGCCATGGGCCTATGTGGAATTGCACCCCAAAATACATTCAGCTGCTTCTCCTGAGTATGGGGATACCACATGTGTGGGACTTTTTGGGAGCCTAGCCGCGTACGGGGCCCGAAAACCAATCACCACCTTCAGGATTTCTAAGGGCGTAAATTTTTGATTTCACTCCTCACTACCTATTACAGTTTTGAAGGCCATAAAATGCCCAGATGGCACAAAACCCCCCCAAATGACCCCATTTTGGAAAGTAGACACCCCAAGCTATTTGCTGAGAGGCATGTCGAGTCCATGGAATATTTTATATTTTGACACAAGTTGCGGGAAAGTGACAAATTTTATTTTTTTTTTTTGCACAAAGTTGTCACTAAATGATATATTGCTCACACAGGCCATGGGCATATGTGGAATTGCACACCAAAATACATTTATCTGCTTCTCCTGAGTATGGGGATACCACATGTGTGGGACTTTTTGGGAGCCTAGCCGCGTACGGGGCCCCGAAAACCAATCACCGCCTTCAGGATTTCTAAGGGTGTAAATTTTTGATTTCACTCTTCACTGCCTATCACAGTTTCGGAGGCCATGGAATGCCCAGGTGGCACAAAACCCCCCCAAATGACCCCAATTTCGAAAGTAGACACCCCAAGCTATTTGCTGATAGGCATGGTGAGTATTTTGCAGCTCTCATTTGTTTTTAAAAATGAAGAAAGACAAGAAAAAACTTTTTTTTTTTCTTTTTTCAATTTTCAAAACTTTGTGACAAAAAGTGAGGTCTGCAAAATACTCACTATACCTCTCAGCAAATAGCTTGGGGTGTCTACTTTCCAAAATACGGTCATTTGGGGGGGTTTTGTGCCACCTGGGTATTCCATGGCCTCCGAAACTGTGATAGGCAGTGAAGAGTGAAATCAAAAATTTACGCCCTTAGAAAGCCTGAAGGCGGTGCCTGGTTTTCGGGGTCCCGTACGCGGCTAGGCTCCCAAAAAGTCTCACACATGTGGTATCCCTGTACTCAGGAGAAGCAACAGAATGTATTTTGGGGTGTAATTTCACATATTCCCATGGCATGTTTGAGCAATATATCATTTAGTGACAACTTTGTGCAAAAAAAAAAAAAAAATGTCTCTTTCCCGCAACTTGTGTCACAATATAAAATATTCCATGGACTCGACATGACTCTCAGCAAATAGCTTGGGGTGTCTACTTTTCAAAATGTGGTCATTTGGGGGGGGTTTGAACTGTCCTGGCATTTTATGCACAACATTTAGAAGCTTATGTCACACATCACCCACTCTTCTAACCACTTGAAGACAAAGCCCTTTCTGACACTTTTTGTTTACATGAAAACATTTTTTTTTTGCAAGAAAATTACTTTGAACCCCCAAACATTATATATTTTTTTAAAGCAAATGCCCTACAGATTAAACAGTTAACAGTATTTGTGCAGCGATTTTTCAAACAAATTTTTTTTGGGAAAAAACACACTTTTTTAAATTTTAATGCACTAAAACACACTATATTGCCCAAATGTTTGATGAAATAAAAAAGATGATCTTAGGCCGAGTACATGGATACCAAACATGACATGCTTTAAAATTGTGCACAAACGTGCAGTGGCGACAAACTAAATACATTTTTAAAAGCCTTTAAAAGCCTTTACAGGTTACCACTTTAGATTTACAGAGGAGGTCTACTGCTAAAATTACTGCCCTCGATCTGACCTTCGCGGTGACACCTCACATGCATGGTGCAATTGCTGTTTACATTTGACGCCAGACCGACGCTTGCGTTCGCCTTTGCGCGAGAGCAGGGGGGAACAGGGGTGCTTTTTTTTTTTTATTATTTTTTTGCTTTTTTATCTTATTTTTAAACTGTTCCTTTCATTTTTTTTTTTTTTTTATCATTTTTATTGTTATCTCAGGGAATGTAAATATCCCCTATGATAGCAATAGGTAGTGACAGGTACTCTTTTTTGAAAAAAATGGGGTCTATTAGACCCTAGATCTCTCCTCTGCCCTCAAAGCATCTGACCACACCAAGATCGGTGTGATAAAATGCTTTCCCAATTTCCCAATGGCGCTGTTTACATCCGGCGAAATCTAAGTCATGAAATGCTCGTAGCTTCCGGTTTCTTAGGCCATAGAAATGTTTGGAGCCACTCTGGTCTCTGATCAGCTCTATAGTCAGCTGGCTGAATCACCGGCTGCATTCTCAGGTTCCCTGTTGAGACAGGAGAGCCAGAGAAAAACACGGAAGACGGTGGGGGGGGCATTCCCTCCCACTGCTTGTAAAAGCAGTCTAGAGGCTAATTAGCCGCTAGGATTGCTTTTACATGAAAGCCGACCGCTGGCTGAAAAGAATGATACCAAGATGATACCTAAACCTGCAGGCATCATTTTGGTATAACCACTCAAAGTCGTGAATGGCGTACCTGAATACAAAAAAATGGTTAACAATAAAACACAGTAAACGGTAAAGTATAAAAAATTGCATACCTGAAAAGCAAACATGATAAAACATAATAACAATAAAACATTTCAGAATAGAATACAGTAAAAAAGAGCAGAACAATAGAGAGAGAATAGAGAGAGAGAGAACAATAAAACGACAACTACTTTTTTTATTATATATATATATTTTTTTTTACACTTTTTTTTGTAACTAACTTTTATAACTGTTACCGGTTCCAGGTTCGGGTCTCTCAAAATGCGATGGCATCTTGGGAGACCCTGTGAAAGTGTGCCTAGTCTGTGCAATGCTGTACCCTACGCTAATACTCAACTAGTGAATGGTAGCGTTCAAAACATTCACCAATGCAAAGACCAGGATTGTCAGGACAGGAGGGATAATAATAGCGGGTGTCACGTCTATATCCGCGCTTGCTGCAGACACGACATCTTTTTTGGGGGGGGTTCGCTGGGTAGGGGTACTCGGGAGGACATAAAGAAAATGCCTCTCATGCAGCCGACTGCATTTGGTTGGGGATGTGAATGGGGGAAGTACGGGCGCTGCAGAAGTGGTGGGTTCCCAATTAGGATTGGCGAATGCAGCAGGAAGGGCACTATAGGCACGACGGGCCTGTGTTTGTCTTCTTCTTGGTGGCAGCAGGACACTACTTGTGCTTGCCACCTCACCAGCTTGAACTGCACTTATGGGACTCGCCACGTCACCAAGTGTTACTGCAGTGCTGGTTTGACTAAGACCGGGGTGTACTAGGCCGCTGGTGCTTGCCAGTTCACCAAAACGCTACCAAAAAAACTGTTGGCGATCGCAGGGATCAGGCCTGACTCTGCGAATGCTGCAGTTATACGTTTAGTGTTTTGTAAGTGACAGTGATCGATCGATACTGCACTTGGGTGGGCTAGGCGGAGGGGCAAAACGCAGGTGCTAGCAGGTATCTGGGCTGATCCCACTAACACTGCGTTTTTGGGAACCCTAAACTGCTGGGGACGCTAGTATAGATCTGATCGGATCATATATTGATCCGTTCAGATACTATACCACTAAGGGAGGTGTACGGTGCGTGCGTGGGTGTTAGCGGTACTGGCGCTAACCTGACGCTGCCTGGGACTGGTGCTTACCAGTTCACCAAAATGCTACCAAAAAAACTGTTAGCCATCACAGGGATCAGGCCTGACTCTGCGAACTCTGCAGTTATGCGTTTAGTGTTTTGTAAGTGACAGTGATCGATCGATACTGCACTTGGGTGGGCTGGGCTGGGCGGAGGGGCAAAACGCAGGTGCTAGCAGGTATCTGGGCTGATCCCGCTAACACTGCATTTTTGGGAACCCTAAACTGCTGGGGACGCTAGTATAAATCTGATCGGATCAGATATTGATCCGATCAGATACTATACCACTAAGGGAGGCGTATGCTGCGTGCATGGGTGTTAGCGGTACTGGTGCTAATCGCCGTGCGATCAGGGGGCTAAACCTTTATTCGGTAATAAACGGCGGGTGCCCTGACACTATAAAAAATAAACGAACTAACCAGCGTCACCCGTAACGGTTATACGGTGATCAGTGGTGAAAGGGTTAACTAGGGGGCAATCAAGGGGTTAAAACATTTATTAGGTAGTATATGGGGGTCCCTGTCGCTATAAAATGCTGACAGCGAACCTAAATATTTACCTCCCTAACTAGCGTCACCAGCGACACTAATACAGCGATCAGAAAAATGATCGCTTAGCAACACTGGTGACGGGGGGTGATCAAGGGGTTAAAACTTTATTGGGGGGGTTAGGGGGGTACCCTAGACCTAAAGGGGGCTAATACTAACTGCCCTAACACAGTAACTGTCACAAACTGACACCATGCAGTAATCAGAAAAAAAAATAAAATAAAATAAAAAAACTGCTTGGTGTCAGTGTGATGGGGGTGGGGATTAGGGGGTGATCGGGGGGTAAAGGGGGATGTTTTGTGTGCCTGGCATATTCTACTCTGTGTGTTTTACACTCACATTGCAGTCTTCTCTCCTCGGCGCCGGAACGGAAAATACAGAGCCGAGGAGAGATGACATCATTTCCTTTGCTGCTGTTTAGCATACAGCAGCAAAGGAATGATTTGATTGGCCGGCGGCGATCGCGAGGGGGGGCTACGAACGGATGGTCTCCCCCTCATCTCTGATCGCCGCTGGTCAGAAGCGGACCGCCTCGGACCCCCCACCCGCGGAAGGCAGATCACGTATATGTATGTGATTCTGCCTGTCCGTGCCACCTTGCCGACGTAAATCGGCGTGAGGTGGTCCTTAAGTGGTTAAATTCGAGATACTGACTATAACTTACAAAGCCATCCACAACCTGGCCCCCAGCTACATCTCTAACCTAGTCTCAAAATACCAACCTAATCGTGCTCTTCGCTCTTCCCAAGACCTCCTGCCCTCAAACTCCCTTGTCACCTCATCCCAAGCTCGCCTTCAGGACTTCTCCAGAGCCTCTCCCATCCTCTGGAATGCTCTACCCCAATCTATCCGATTTTCTTCTACTTTATCCACTTTCAGACAATCCCTGAAAACTCATCTCTTCAGAGAAGCCTATCTGGCCCCCAAATAACAACTGTACATTTATCTTCTCAATCAGCACATCGCCCACAGTTATTACCTCTTGTATCTCTTGACCTTCCCTCTTAGATTGTAAGCTCTAATGAGCAGGACCCTCTGATTCCTACTGTATTAAAGTGTATTGTATTGTACTGTCTACCCTCAAGTTGTAAAGCGCTACATAAACTATTGGCGCTATATAAATCCTGTATAATAATAATAAGAAGAAGAAGAGTAGCTTGGGTGACAACCATGGCTTCCTCTATAGATACAATGGAGGAGTTGGCAAAGCCACCAACAGAAAGGAAGTGTGGAGTTACTACTATTACTAAGCTGCAAATAAGTGAAAAAAAACCTAAAAGAGAAAACTAGTAAAGTTACAATGTTTGCTATCAGGATTGTTAAGCTACAATACTTTACATTCTTGATTTTTGGTTTAAATACACTTTAACTGTCACTTGTTTAGGAGTTATGTTGACTATATGTTCATTAATATTAGAGCTGATGCTCTATCTATTTTGGGAATTTATACTCTCAGCCAGTAAGCAACATTATTGTAATTGCTTTTAAAGTTATCAGAATGCACATGCTCATGCACATAGAGGATCAACATTTATGTAGCCAGTTAGCATCATCATCATAGGCATACGTACAGGGCATGTTGGCTGCGCCTCGATACACCCTAATCCAGGGGTTGGCAACCCGTTGATCACGATCTACCTGTTGATTGCGGGTAGGTGATGGGTAGATCGCGATCCTTCCTTGCCAACCCTGGACCTCTGTGAAACCTGTGCAGGAGGGGCAGTGGGGATGGTATTTACCCCTGCATTTTCCCCTGCAGCATCTAAAAGTAGACTTCTCTTCCTCCCCCCCACTGGCTGGAATTCAGCTGTCACAGTAGGAAAATGCAGGGTATCAGTACCAGTATATGCTGCCCCCACTGCCTCTCCTTGTCCCTGTTCCTCTTCTTTTTGCTGCCCCTGTATGCTCCACTGGTCACCCCCTCCCCCGCAGTACTGGCTGGCTTACCCTCCTCTCCTGCCAGCTGCTGAGGAGGATTGTTTCAGGATGGAGAGTGGGGAAGGGTCCTGTAAATATGTAATTTACCAGTTTCTTATTTTCTGAATGAACACAGTGAATGATGAGTACCCATCACTCACCGTGTTCATTCATAACTGAAGCATAGTAAACTGGGCTTGCTATGCTTCAGTTTGTGAATGAACAGGAAGCCACACAGCACAGAACACTTCTTATTCGTCCACTGTCCAGTGCAGTTGAGACTGCATGGAAGGGGACTGAGTAATCTCTGTCTTCAGTCCCTTTCTCTTTCTCAGAAGTGAGACATCAGAGGCATGTGTAGACCCCTGATATTTCACAAAGCCCCCAAAGGGGCTGCTAAAAAAAAAGTAAAAACATATAAAAAATAATATTCTAAGAAAAAATAATTTAAAAATTGTAAAAAAATAAAAAAAAATTTAAAAAATTCAAATGAAAAAGTACTGACACTGTCCACTGCCTTACTGACACCAATCTCTGCCCTACTGACATTTACACTACCCTACTGACACCATCCACTGCTATACAAATGCATGTGTGTTTGAGCTCTGGTATGCACACCCTAATGCAATAGGCTGCGCACATCCATGATCAACATCAATGCAGTTTGGGAAATAACCCATCCCACTTCCTCAATCCCAAGATTTTGAAATAGAGTTCACCTGATATGAGAATTAATACTCATGACTTAATATATTACATACTAAATCAATGAAAATAACATGCTCTAAATTCTGTATTTGTTTAAAAGATGAAATCAAATTGGTATATGTTCTTTTATGCTTTGGTATTATTTGTGCCTCTTGATAATATTTTCCTTGTTTTCATTGTCCCTAATAAAAAGTACACGTGAGAATGATAAGTGAATTTTATAGCCATGTGAAATATTGTTCAAATGACACAATTTGGGAAACAAGCTGAGAAGATTACTGCAAAGAGCATGTTACACTGAAAATAAACAGATGCTCTTTATTGATTTTTATAAGGTCTTAAATGGTGTAATATGCACAGGGATGTAACAATAACTATTTTACATATTGAATTTTACAAATTAAAAGTATATCCAAGGAAGCATTATGACTATGTACTATATCCTAGGAAACCAGAGTCAGTAATGCAATACTATATACCACAGTTTACCAGAATGTATTACCTGGCATTAGTTTGTCAACCAAATCTGTAATGACAAATGACAATGGGGGAGGGGGGCGATTAATAAAACTGGTGCACACAGAATCTGGTGCAGCTGTGCAAAGTAACCAGCTTCTAATTTCATCTTGTTCAGTTAACCACTTTACCCCCAGAAGGATTTGCCCCTTTAATGACAAGGCCATTTTTTGCGATAAGGCACTGCGTCTATTTAACTGACAATTGCGCGGTTGTATGGCGTTCTACCCAAACAAAATTGGCGTCTTTTTTTTCCCCACAAATAGAGCTTTCTTTTGGTGACATTTGATCACCTCTGCGTTTTTTATTTTTTGCGCTATAAACATAAAAAAGTGACAATTTTGAAAAAAAAACAAAACAATATTTTATACATTTTAAAATAATAAATATCCCCCAAAAAATGTAAAAAAAGAAATTTTTAGGCCGGTATATATTCTTCTACATATTTTTGGTAAACAAAAAATGCAAAAAGCGTATATTGATTGGTTTGCGCAAAAGTTGTAGCATCTACAAAATAGGGAATAGATTTATGGCCTTTTTATGGCATTTTTATTTTTTATTTTTTTTTATAGTAATGGCGGCGATCTGTGATTTTTAGTGGGACTGCGACATTGCGAACACTTTTGACACATTTTTGGGACCATTGACATTTATACAGCGATCAGTGCTATAAAAATGCCCTGATTACTGTGTAAATGTCACTGGTAGGGAAAGGTTTAACACTAGGGGACGATCACGGGGTTAAACATGTTCCCTCATGTGTATTTCTTACTGTGAGGGGATGGGACTGACTAGAGGAGGAGACAGATCGCTGTTACTACTTAGTAAGAACAGACAATCTGTCTCTCCTCTCCTGTCAGAACAGGGATATGTGTGTTTACACACACACACCCCCGTTCTGGCTCTCGTGCATGTGATTGTGCATGGCCGGCGGACATCACGCCCGCCGGCCATCGCGTCCGCTGGCCACACGCACTGGGTCCCCCTCCATACAGCGGGTATGCTATGTCAATTTACGGGTACGAGCCAACCTGTCACAGTATAGTGATGGCGGCTGGTCGGCTGGTGGTTAAGCTTTGACAATAAAACCTAGAAGCTGACTGGTTACTATGCACAGGAACAGCAGATTCTGTGTGCATCAGTTTTAGTAAATCACCTCAATGTATGTTCACCACTGTAAAACTTTGTGAGTTCAGAAGTCTAATAGAAAAGTCACAAGTTTCTCTTCATATTCCATAACATCTTTTTGTCTTCAAGCACCTAATAGATAGGCAGGCAGTATACATAAGCAGTAGCTCTGCACAGAGAATGCAAAGTTCCTGTAGTAAGGTCTAGCCATTTTCAAGGAAATATTGAAACACATATGTCAATGAAAGGGTTTGGGCATATCTTTGATAAACTCTAACACTAAGCATAATAGTTCTGGTCTTACCCAGGAGAATTCAACTAAATAAAGCCATGGGAAAAAACGGTTTTACCTGCACTGCATCTCCATAATTTTCCCAGTCACATTTTCCTAAAGAAGTAGGTGGAAAACCCATGAACCGCATCAAAGATTAACAAATCCATGTCCCAGGGCCGGAACTGTCAGCTATATAATCTAAAGGAATATACTGTACCTCTCCATCAAGATGTTTTCATGTATTGAAACTCTGGGGTAATATATGGGCAATGCCCATGGATAAAGTATTTATGTATTACATAGAAACCTATAATATCGTATTTAGGGTTAATACTCATACTACATATTCTCCGTCTTTTCTCCATCTTAAATTGTATAGCATTTTACCACAGATTACCAAAAATTGAAATTTTTGGCAAAATAACTGACTAGTCTGACTATTTGTCTTTGGAGTGTATTTGTGATCATGTTAAGAACATTTAAATATATAAATGTGCTAAACAAGCAGTAAATGAGCGCTAAAACTGCAGGCACTGTGGAATATTTCATAATCAGATTCACAACATAAGCATAGTACTTCTCTAAAGTGGTTGTAAACCCTTACATATACCCAGTGAAGTTACTGACCTCAGGTAATACACAGAGATAAAACAAATCTTTTAACATACATTGTACCAGTTTATCTGCAGCACCCTCTCCTCTACAGCCTTTCAAAGTGGAGAATTCATACACTTTGTCTGAGCTGTCAGGAAAAAGGGGGCAGAGAGCTGAAGTCATAAACTGCATAGCCCAGTGAGAAGAGCTCGGAGAGCTGATTGCTGGAAAGGGCCAACCCCCCACCCCCTTTCACACAGCACATATGAATAGAGCTCCATCTGTCAATCAGATGGAAATACCTCCCCTGTCACCTTTTTTCTCTTGGTGTCAGTGACATATTGCAGAGGAATGGAATGGCAGATAGAAATTACACTTAGTGCTCTGAACTGAGACAAGTACACACTATAAAGGCATATGCATTGCTCATATTTCTTGTCTGATGTTTACAACCACTTTAACCACTTGCCTACAGGGCACTGTCACCCCCTTCGTGCCCAGACCAATTTTCAGCTTTCAGTGCTCTCACACTTTGAATGACAATTACTCAGTCATGCAAAACTGTACCCAAATGAAATTTGCGTCCTTTTTTTCACACAAATAGAGCTTTCTTTTGGTGGTATTTAATCACTAGTGGTTTTTTTATTTTTTGTGCTATAAACAAAAAAAGACTGAAAATTTGGTGAAAAAATGCCTTTTTCTTTGTTTCTGTCATAAAATTTTGCAAATTAGTAATATTTCTTCATAAATTTTGGCCAAAATTTATACGGCTACATATCTTTGGTAAAAATAACCCTAATTAGTGTATATTATTTGGTTTTTGTGAAAGTTATAGAGTCTATAAGCTATGGTGCAAATCATTGAAAATGAATCTCACCTGATGCATTAAAGACCTATCTCATTTCTTGAGACACTCACAAGCCAGGAAAGTACAAATACCCACAAAATGACCCCATTTTGGAAAGCACACAACCCAACGTAAAATCTATGAGGCATAATGAGTCTTTTGAACTGTTCATTTTTTTCCAGAAGTTTTTGGAAAATGTGGAAAAAAAATGAAAACGCATTTTTCTTCCACAAGGTTGTCCATTTTTAAGATATTTTCAACACATAGCATGTACATAGCAAAAATGACACCCCAAAATACATTCTGCTACTCCTTCTGGATATGGTGATACTACATGTGTGAGACTTTTACACAGCCTGACCACATACAGAGGCCCACCATTGAAGTAGCACCTTCAGGCGTTCAACAAGCATAAATTATACCTCTAATTTCCTGACAACCTATTATTTTTGAAGGCCTTTAAATTTTAACACATAGCATTTAGATACCAAAAATTACACTCTGAAATAAATTCTATTGAGGAAAGGGTAAAAGTATTACTTGTGGTTTTAGTAGTGTCCCCAGAGGAAAAAATTGGTGAAGGCAGCAGGCAGGGATGTGCTTAGCAACAATAGTAATTATCCAGGCAGCAGGCAGGAATATTGTCTATAGTCAGCACAAGGATATCGTCAGCACAGCCAAAGCATTTGTCCATAGAAAATGTCCAGGCAGAGACAGCCATCACAGCCATAATATTGGTCCTGGTACACCGTTACCTCTCTGCACTTATTATTGTACCACTCTCCAGCCCTCCATAAACATACTGCCTCTTGCTACAGCTAATTATTTCCATAGTCCAGGTAGCAGGCAGAGATGTGGTCAGTTTGTGCTGCAGAGAGGGGGATGGTGGCAGTAAGTCAGCAGCAGGCTGAGGGCCACAATCAGGTAAGACCTGTGCACCTGTGCACAGGCTTCGACCCACCCGAATCTCTATGAAACCTCTGGACTCCAGACCCTAATCCAGAAATTACATAACACGGAGACAACAAAAAAAATTGTTTTCTCCATCTGGAAAATCATTTCTGGACCCCCTCACATGTGAGACCCCTGTGTCCTACAGTAGCAGGGCAACAGATCAATCCAAGCGGTAGGCAAAAGCATAGTCCGTAAAACAGGCCAGGGTCAGTTCACATGGAAGCAGTCCAAGCAGTAGGCAGAAGCATAGTTGGTAAAACAGGCCAGGGTCAGTTCACATGTAAGCAGTCCAAATGGTTGGCAGAGGCATAGTCAAAAAACAGGCCAGGGTTAGGGATCAGCCGAACACCCCCCTGTTCGGTTCGCACCAGAACTTGCGAACAGGCAAAAAATGTGTTCGAACATGCGAACACCGTTAAAGTCTATGGGACACGAACATGAATAATCAAAAGTGCTGATTTTAAAGGCTTATATTCATGGTCATAAAAAGTGTTTGGGGACCTGGGTCCTGCCCCAGGGGACATGGATCAATGCAAAAAAAGTTTTAAATACATCCGTTTTTCGGGAGCAGTGATTTTAATAATGCTTAAAGTGAAACAATAAAAGTGTAATATTCCTTTAAATTTTGAAAAAAGCCATTTAAACTACTCGCGGCTATTAATGAATTGCCGGTCTGACAATACACATAAAAGTTCATTGATAAAAACGGCATGGGAATTCCCCACAGGGGAACCCCAACCAAAATTTAAAAAAAAAATGGCGTGGGGTCCCCCTCAAAATCTATACCAGACCCTGGGGTCCCCCCAAAAATCCATACCAGACCCTTATTCAAGCACGCAACCTGGCAGGCCGCAGGAAAAGAGGGAGGGACGAGAGAACGCGCCCCTCCTCCTGAACCTTACCAGGCCACATGCCCTCAACATTGGGAGGGTGCTTTGGGGTAGCCCCAAAACACCTTGTCCCCATGTTGATGAGGACAAGGGCCTCATCCCCACAAACCTAGCCGGTGGTTGTGGGGGTCTGCGGGCAGGGGGTTTATCGGAATCTGGAAGCCCCCTTTAACAAGGGGACCCCCAGATCCCGGCCCTCCCCCCTGTGTGTAATGGTAAGGGGTACTTGTACCCCTACCATTTCACTAAAAAAGTGTCAAAAATGTTAAAAATGACAAAAGACAGTTTTTGACAATTCCTTTATTTAAATGCTTCTTCTTTCTTCTATCTTCTTTCTTCTTCTTCTTCTGGTTCTTCTGGTTCTTCTGGTTCTTCCTCTGCCATCTTCTTCCCTTCTTCTCCGGGCTGCTCCGCATCCATGTTGGCATGGAGGGAGGCCCCCGCTGTGTTGCGCTTCTCTCTTCATCTTCTTTTCGGCCCGCTCCCCATCCATGATGGCATGGAGGGAGGCTCCCGCTGTGTGACGCTTCTCCTCTTCTGACGGTTCTTAAATAACGGGGGTCAGGGCCACCCGGTGACCCCGCCCCCTCTGACGCATGTGAACTTGACGCGACTACCCTGTGGCATTCCCGTGACACCACAGGGAAGTCCCGTCAAGTCACCGTGCATCAGAGGGGGCGGGGTCACCGCGTGGCCCTGCCCCCCCGTTATTTAAGAACCGTCAGAAGAGGAGAAGCGTCACACAGCGGGAACCTCCCTCCATGCTATCATGGATGCAGAGTGGCCCGAAAAGAAGATGAAGACAAGAAGATGAAGAGAGAAGCGAAACACAGCGGGAGCCTCCCTCCATGCCATCATGGATGCGGAGCGGCCCGGAGAACAAGGGAAGAAGATGCTGGACGAGAACACCGGAGGAAGAACCAGAAGAACCAGAAGAACCAGAAGAAGAAGAAAGAAATAGAAGAAAGAAGAAGCATTTAAATAAAGGAATTGTCAAAAACTGTCTCTTGTAATTTTTAACATTTTTGACACTTTTTTAGTGAAATGGTAGGGGTACCCCCTTACCATTTCACACAGGGGGGAGGGCCGGGATCTGGGGGTCCCCTTGTTAAAGGGGGCTTCCAGATTCCGATAAGCCCCCCGCCCGCAGACCCCCACAAGCACCGGCCAGGGTTGTGGGGATGAGGCCCTTGTCCTCATCAACATGGGGACAAGCTGTTTTGGGGGCTACCCCAAAGCACCCTCCCAATGTTGAGGGCATGTGGCCTGGTACGGTTCAGGAGGGGGGTGCTCTCTCATCCCCCTCTCTTTTCCTGCGGCCTGCCAGGTTGCGTGCTCGGATAAGGGTCTGGTATGGATTTTTGGGGGGACCCCACGACGTTTTTTTTTAAATTTTGGCACGGGGTTCCCCTTAAAATCCATACCAAATCTGAAGGGTCTGGTATAGATTTTGAGGGGGACCCCACGCCATTTTTTTTTTTAATTTTGGATGGGGTTCCCCTTAATATCCATACCAGACTTGAAGGGCCTGGTATGGAATTTAGGGGGACCCCCACATCATGTTTTTTTAATTTTGCTTCGGGGTTCCCCTGTGGGGAATTCCCATGCCGTTTTTATCAATGAACTTTTATGTGTATTGTTGGACCGGCAATTCATTAATAGCCATGAGTAGTTTAAATGACTTTTTTTCCTTTAAAATGTCATTTTGCTGTCAGACTGTTCTAAACACGGGAAACATGCACCCCTTTACAGACATACTATAGACACCCCCCAGGTACGAAATTTAAAGGGATATTACACTTTTATTGTTTCACTTTGAGCATTATTAAAATCACTGCTCCCGAAAAAACGGTTGTTTTTAAAACTTTTTTTTGCATTGATCCATGTCCCCTGGGGCAGGACCCAGGTCCCCAAACACTTTTTATGACAATACCATGAATATAAGCCTTTAAAATTAGTACTTTTGATTTCTCCCATAGACTTTTAAAGGGCGAATTTGCAGCGAACAGCCCAAATTGTTCGCTGTTCTGTGAACTTGCGAACAGCCGATGTTCGAGTCGAACATGAGTTTGACTCGAACTCAAAGCTCATCCCTAGCCAGGGTGAGTTCACGTAGAAGGCAGTGGGATAGTTATTTGAGGAAGCATGGGAAATGGTCAGCACAGATGATGAAAATGGGGAAATTGTTAAGAATATGGGCTAATATTTTAGGGATGTGTGATATAGTCTGAAGCATTCACCAATGCAGAGGGACACTGGGGACAATGGTAGCTGGTATCTCTTCGAAATCCTTTATTGCTGCATACTCTTCATTTTTTTTGCAAGCCCCATGTTTATGGTGAGGCTCATAAACACTGTGAACTCCTCCAGAGTCAAATCCTTCCACTCAAATGGATGGGCGTATGAAGATTGGGGGTTGTTGGCAATATGCTGCTGGGCATAAAAATTGGTCTGATCCACTACTATCGATCGGTTCAAATACTAAATTTGATTTACAATCGGAATTGGCATTTGAATCTGATGAGAACTCCCCGCTGCTCTCATCAGTCATGGAGAGGATTTGGAATGCCTCCTCACTTGTATAGAATCTTTTGGACATTTTTTCTGATGGGCTGTGCAATGGGTGACAGATAACGGTCATTGATGGGTGACAGGTGATGGGTGACAGGTGACTGTCACTGATGGGCGACAGGTGATGGGTGACAGGTGATGGTCACTGATGGGTGAACGTGTGACGTCCACGGGTGGGTAGCAGGTGACGTGCAATGGTCACTGGTGGGTGACAAGTGATGTGTGACGGTCACTGGTGGGTGACAGGTGACGGGTGACAGTCACTGATGGCAGTCTCTGATGGCGACTGGTGCACTTTATGGGACTGATAGGTGACAGATGAGGGTCACGGATGGGTCACTGATGACGGTCACTGATGGCGGTCACTGAAGACGGTCACTGGCGATGGTCACTGATGGGTGACAGGTGCACCTCTGACGGCAGTCTCTGACGGTGACAGGTGCACTTTGTGGGCACTGATGGGTGACAGGTGCACTTTGTGGGCACTGAAGGGTGACAGGTGCACTTTGTGGGGACTGATGAGTGACAGGTGCACTTTGTGGGCACTGATGGGTGACAGGTGCACTTTTATGAGCACTGATTTGACTGTTAGGTGACAGCTGTAATGGGGTGGGGCGATGTGACAGGTTCTCTTTTTGTGTTGGTGCAGTAAACTACAGCACAAACACAGATCGGTAACGCACTGCTCCTGGCTCTTCTCTCCTCACACTGGAAACGGTGTGTGAGGAGAGAAGAGATGGTAACAGCTAGTAACCGGTCTTTGTTTACATTTAGTGATCGGCTGTGAATGGATAACAGCCAATCACGTGGTAAACAGCCACCAGCCATTGGCTGTATACCCTTGTCAGTGAAGAGCGGTGTTCCTGGGTACACGCCGCCACCAACATGACCGCACTGTGAGCTCCCGATCGCACGCATGCACGGTCTAAAGCGGGGATTACCCATTTGTGATCGTCCGTGACGTAATTTGCAGTCGATCACATGGTGAACAGCCATGCCCAATTGCTGTTTACCCCTGTCGGTGATGCGCTGTGTCTTGGGAGACGGCACCACTGACAGAGCAGGGCTGCGCGCCCACAATCATGCGCATGCCCTGTGTGAATCACCTGCCATCTTTTGACAGTGACCCAGAACAAGAGCCGCACTGCTCCACCGCAATGTTGTCAATTCATAAAGCAGTGGGCATGACCAGGTGTGGGCAGAAGCTGCTTGACAAGCCATATACTTTTTAACCACTAAAACTCAGAAAGATTTACCCTCCCTTATGAGACTGACCAAGCCATTTTTTGTGTTACGGCACTGTGTTATGCTACCAGACAATTGTGCTTCATGCAATGCTGTACTCACAAATAGAGCTGGTGGTTTTTGATGGTTTTTGATCACCGTTAGTGATAGTGATATATATATATATGATATATATATATATATATATATATATATATATATATATATATATATATATATATATATATATATAATTGTCTGTCTTTATATATATTACCTACGGCTATATATTACCTACGGCTATTAAACACATCCAATAAAAAATGTAAACATTTCTTAATAAATTTAGGCCAATATGTATTCTGCTACATGAAAAAATCCCAAAAAGCATATATTAATTGGTTTACACAAACGTTATAGCATCTAGAAACAATGGGGTATATTTCAGGTATTTTTTTTTATATATTCTAGTAACTACTTATAGTGAGACTGCGATATTGGACAATTGGACACTAACTGACACTTTTGACACTATACGGTAACCAGTGACACTAATACAGTGATCAGTGTTAACAATATGCACTGTCACTGTACTAATGACACTGCCTGGGAAGGGGTTAACCATCTAGGGCGATCAAAAGGTTAACTTTTTGCCTTGTCGTGTTTTCATGTACACAGTGTGCTGCTTTCACTAGGCAAATTCATTATAGAACCGCTCTGCTAGTCCCTTCATACCTTTCAGAACTGAGATATGCCTTGTTCACTTCTGGTGTCTCGGAGAACCTGGAAGGTGGTGAGAAAGGGATCGCTGATGTTTTTAAATGATATGCTTTACTCAAGATGTACCAAATGTGAATGTATAAGAATGTAAGGAAAATGGCTGCACATTAGTTCACCGTATACCTTAGTTAAAGGGGTCTGAACTTTTAACTCATGCTCTATGAAATGCTATCGCAAGGCTTTTATAATGTCAAATGGAAATCTACTAGCAGGCTAGCGGACAAAGGTGCAAATCAGGAAAGTACCTGCGGTGAAATCCTTTTGAATAGATATACGGGAACTAGTTAGTTCATTATACCGCACATCTGGGCCTGTGGCCAAATGTTCCAGAACTGAGAGTATCTTAAAAGGGTATTTTTATATTGCTTAACTTCCGAGAATTTAAGTTATCTCTAGGTAAAATATAAGTTTCTGACGTCAATATTAACCTTTCTATAAAGCATATGTGCCTTCACCTGATAGGGCCAACTATGTAGCCCTCCCCTTTCCTTTATGTCAACCCCCCATATGTTGTACAATCAATGATTGTTATAAAACCAAGGTATGTGAATAATACAGTTGTACTCTGGATAACCCATCACTGTGTATGGTGTCTTGATTACCCAATCGATTGAAAGATCTTCTTGGTGTCCAAGTCCAGCTCGAGCAAAGGGAGAATTTGAGGGCGCACTTGACCACTGACCAGCTGACCCTTAGAAATGGTACCAGAAGTGGGGTTCTGAAGTTCCGGTGAAGCAAAAGGTAAGGTCTCTATTATTTGATTTTTCTTAGGAGAGGTTTTATGCTTGGCCAGACTCCAGGATCTGGTAAGGTCAAGTAGCTCGTCAAAGTATTTTTGAGATAAAGAATTGAATGTCCCCGCTAGGTTGGCCAGGACTATAGATAAGTGGAATATAATTATATAATATTTCAACCAATATTAAGGATTGGTCATTTGAGAACATCTGTGGTTTACTAAGATATGTCTGATAGAGTGATCACTAAGGGAGAAAGAATTGACGCAGGACGCTGCGATAATTGTAGTCTTGGTTTATTGTTTAAATACGAAGGTGGTAAAGCTATTTTGGTTTCTACTTGTCCAGGAGGTTACGTACATAGAATTGGTAAGGGACCTTATTTTGAAGAAGGGAGTCCTAAGATCTGGACCTTGAGGTTCAATATTCATAATCAGGTCCCTATAAAGCCAAATTTGACTGTTGGGGGAGTAAGGAGTCTTATAGAACATTTTTATAAACAAACGTACGTTGTGTGTCCTAATTCTTTGAAAGTTTGTGACCGAAGAGATATATATATAGATAATATGGGAAATCATTTGGAAAGGGCAGGTTCTGGTAGTAAGTCAGAGCAGCCCACCCCAATTGATTTCGTGTCCGGAAATTGTGGAAAATATTATACTGATCCTTTCTGGTCCCAAGTACTAAAACGTTTACACAGTCTACAAATTTCTGGACTAACACCCCATGGCCCATGTAGTCAAAATGATTGGGAAGAAGTCACCAAGATGTGTGGACAACATAAACAGTATAATTATCCACCATTTCCTTCCAATAATGATTATATGATAGAGTGTTATAAGGTATGGTCTAAAGCATTGAAGGAGTATAAAAAGAAATTTCCACAGACAATATACAAAAATCCAACCTCTAGATTCCTAATTCCTACTGCACCTAAAAACCCACATGCCCCCCCATTGCTTCTCCCTCTAATACCTTTTGTGAGGCACCCCTGCCAATAACTACTCATTATACCGCACCACCCCCATATGTTTTTCCTGAGATTGACCGACCTGAGAGTTCCCTCGATATTGACAAAACAAACAAGCAAAAAAAGAAACTATATCCCTCACTAGAATTAACTTTGGGAGGACTAATAGCGATAGCAGAGGACAAGGGTACTAATTGGTTGGAGGAACAAGAGAATAAAAGGCGGGCTATCAAGAATACACGTCCGCTATGGACATGTTGACCACCGCTGTAGATAAACATTTCACAATAGTGAAAGCATCAAAAGACAATAAAAAACAGAGAAAGAAAAGGGAAGAAAAAATAAACGAGTTAAGAGACAGAACAGAGAAAATATTACGGGAAATAGACAATGAAGGACCAATGGTCACCCGAGCAGCCAGACAAAAATTAGAGGAGGTAATGGAAAAACATGGAGTGGCAGATGAGGATGGGGATTCAGGAAAAGTGGAGGAAGAGTCATCAGAAGAGGAGAAAGAAGGAGGGGAAACTGTAGAGATAAAAACCCAGGCTTAAAGCCCACTGATAGCCCTCAGTGAAACAGCTGACAGATGCGCCCACCCTGTTCAACAAAGGCCAAAGGAAACACCCCAAAGCCCAAAGACACCCCCAGAAAATTTATCTGACAGCTCATCATCCTCCCAACCAGAGTCCATGTACCCACTAATCACCATGGGTAGTACTCAAGTACAAATTCCCCTCCCCTTGGGAACAATCAAAGAAATAAAAGACACATGCCCCAAACCCAGTAAAGATCCCAAGCAAGCAGTTAATTTCCTAAAACGTTACTGTCTGAAGATCTACAAATTATAATCAATGCAGTAGATCCTGACAGCACAGCTGAAATAAAGATAGACACTTGGGTAAACGAGAGCAAATTGTATGAGCTGGGAGAGAACTGGGAAACTTTCTGGGCAGCCTTATTGGCCGCCTGGAGGAAGGCATATAGACCAGAAATGGCAATTAATGATCTGATAACATGCAAACAATTACCCGGGAATCCTTCCATTCCTTCGTCTCCCGGCTGTATAAAATTTATGCATCTTGCGGGATAGACAGCGACCCCTTATATGTCAATAACTCAGCACACAGCCATGTCTAAACCACTGGCAACAAAAGTGAGTACACCCCCTAAGTGAAAATGTCCAAATTGGGCCCAAAGTGTCAATATTTTGTGTGGCCACCATTATTTTCCAGCATTGCCTTAACCCTCTTGGGCATGGAGTTCACCAGAGCTTCACAGGTTGCCACTGGAGTCTTCTTTCGCTCCTCTATGATGACATCATGGAGCTGGTGGATGTTAGAGACCTTGCGCCCCTCCACCTTCCGTTTGAGGATACCCCACAGATGCTCAATAGGGTTTAGGTCTGGAGACATGCTTGGCCAGTCCATCACCTTTACCATCAGCTTCTTTAGCAAGGCAGTGATCTTGGAGGTGTGTTTGGGGTTGCTATCATGTTGGAATACTGCCCTGTGACTCAGTCTCTGAAGGGAGGTGATAATGCTCTGCTTCAGTATGTCACAGTACATGTTGGCATTTATGGTTCCCTCAATAAACTGTAGCTCCCCAGTGCTGGCAGCACTCATGCAGCGCCAGACCATGACACTCCCACCACCATGCTTGACTGTATGCAAGACACACTTGTCTTTGTACTCCTCACCTGTTTGCCGCCACACAAGCTTGACAACATCTGAACCAAATAGGTTTATCTTGGTCTCATCAGACCACAGGACATGTCCTTAGTCTACTTGTCTTCAGCAAACTGTTTGCAGGCTTTCTTGTGGATAATCTTTAGAAGAGGCTTCCTTCTGGGACGACAGCCATGCAGACCAATTTAATGCACTGTGTGGCATATGGTCTGAGCACTGACAGGCTGACCCCCCACCACTTCAACCTCTGCAGAAATGCTGGCAGCACTCATACGTCTTTTTCCCAAAGACAACCTCTGGATATGACGCTGAGCATGTGCACTCAACTTCTTTGGTCAACCATGGCGAGGACTGTTCTGAGTGGAACCTGTCCTATTAAACCACTTTATGGTCTTGGCCACCATGCTGCAGCTCAGTTTCTGGGTCTTGGCAATCTTCTTATAGCCTAGGCCATCTTTATGTAGAGCAACAATTCTTTTTTTCAGATCCTCAGAAGAGAGTTCTTTGCCATGAGGTGCCATGTAAAACTTCCAGTGACCAGTATGAGAGAGCGAGGGTGATAAAACCAAATTTAACACACCTGCTCCCCATTCACACCTGAGACCTTGTAACACTTACGAGTCACATGACACCGGGGAGGTAAACTGGCTAATTGTGCCCAATTTGGACAATTTCACTTAGGGGTGTACTCACTTTTGTTGCCAGCAGTTTATCCATTAATGGCTGTGTGTTGAGTTATTTTGAGGGGACAGCAAAATGACACTGTTATACAAGCTGTACATTCACTACTTTACATTGTAGCAAAGTGTAATTTCTTCAGTGTTGTCACATGAAAAGATATAAAAAAATATTTACAAAAATGTGAGGGGTGTACTCACTTTTGTGAGATACTGTATAAGATCTTTTTTTATCACTGACGGGATGTGTTTATGGTGTTATAAGTTTAATTAAGGCTGATTGAATTACTATGACAAACTTTTTTTATATTATATTGCACTATTTAGTAGTATTTATATGTTTAAAGGAACAGCACACCATTTTTTTAGGTCATATTTATTGATAAAGTGATTGAGTACACTTGATAGGTGGTTGCAGCAGTTCTAAGCACATTTATAGTTATTCATCTATTTATATTTTTATACCTAGCAGCGTATGAGTTCACCAATATTATTCTATCTTAAAGATACTTGTGACACTATCGAGGTTTTAAAAGAGATGTCGGTGGAGGGGGGATTGTCTGCTTGTTACGACCGACGTCTTCTCCCTTTATACTATCATACTCCACGATAGTGCTATGGCAGCAATTAGACATTTCTTAGATGGAGCCGATGTATTACCAGAAGTGACAAGATTTATTTTGTCATTATTAGACTTCTGCATGCATCATAACTACTTTTGGTATGGTGGCCACTTTTATTAAAAAAAAACTGGGGTTACCATGGGAGCAAAATTTGCTCCCAGTGTAGCCAATTTATTTATGGGCCACCGGGAGGAGGATGCTATCTATAGGTCATCCAAGGAGGATGCCTTATTGATTTGGAAAGTTTCTAAAGAGGGACTGTTCCAGTTTATGATGAATTTGAATTCCAACTCTTTGGGTATTAAATAGAACTATAAATACTCTCAGATTCATTTCTTAGACTCCACAAATATGAGGGATGGGAATGGTTCAGTACCAAAATTTTTTGAATGAATAATAATGGGTACATTCTTTTTTTACCATTAAAATTTTATTGTTTCACAGAAAAACAACATAACAGCAAAATTAACAATGAGATCATATAATGTAACAGTAGACTACTGGTTAACATACCGGTTATACATTTGGAAAAGATAAAGTGAGAAATAGTCATGTTCAGCTTACTATGACGACTCATTATCATGTGTTTGGAGCTCTGCTCCCCTCCGGACACCCCAAAAGGGATCATACTGTGTCCAGCGAGGTGCCTCCCAGTGTTTAGTGTTGTTCTTAGATGGCTCAACTAGAGAGGAGGCGGAATATCTTTGTCTTCTTAGATTACCCTGTCTGAAAAGTATTTTGGACTTTAAAGTGGATGTAGGTCCATAACTCTGTTGGACTCAAGTATAACCTAAAAACCGAAACATGGAGTGATAAACCAGTGTCCAATCATGAGAATTCATATGAAAAAACTACAAAGACAGAAGGAAAAATCAGCGGGAAGAGATGAGAAGAAAGAAAGGAAAATAGGGGGAGAGAGAAGAGAAGAAGAAGAAGTGCCTTTCTACCGGATGCAAGTTCCAGTGGTCTGTGATCGGTGTTGCCATCAATGCCTGGTATCAGGGAAATTCCCAGATACTGAGCCCAGGGTTCCCATATCGCTTCAAATTCTTTGGTCTTGTCCAATAAGGAACTGACCAGTTTTTCTTGTGCCATTATCCAGGAAATCTTCCTTTTCATGAATAATAGAGATGCTGAGGGTAGCTTCCACGTTTTGACTATGGTCATTTTAGCTCCTGTCAAAATAAACAGAATCAGTTTATGGGTACGTTTAGGCACGCATGGTGCTAGGCCATTGAGCAAGGCAATTGCTGACGTTTGGGGAATAGCACAACCTGTGACCCTGCAGATAAGGTGGAAGACCCTATTCCAGAATCCCTGGTGTTTGGGACATTCCCACCATATGTGGAGCATAGAACCCAGTCCCTGGCAGCCCCTAAAACATAAAGGCAAGGTGGATGGGAACATAGAGGCCAATCTTGTTGGCACCAGGTACCATCTCGTAAATAGTTTGATGTTGGCCTCCATGAGTGAGGTATTGTAGATGCCTTTGATTGATCGAGAATAGGACTCGTGCCAGTCCTCCAGTTCCCAAGTGGTCCTTTCCCCAAGCAATCATGTAGGGTAATTTGTTAGAATTTGTAGCAAGTGACTCATAGATTACAGAAATCCCTCCCCTCTGCTCCATGGCTTGGCCACACCAACATTCGTATTTCCTGAACCCCGGAGGGTTAGGTTTATTTTTCCAGATGAAATGGATGAAGCAGGAGATCTGGTGGAATCTAAACTTTTCTGTGGATGGGATTTCTAGTTCCTTTTCGAAATGTTTAAGGGGCAACGGGCCTGTCCAAGAGAAAAAGTGTCCAATGTGGTACACCCCCTTGTCCAGCCACCATTTGAAGGCTCTAATGTCCATGCCAGGTTGGAATAAAGGATTTCGGAATAAATGAGCTAATGGTTGAGACTCAGAGACCAGGGAGGGAAGCTTCCTGAGCGAATCCCACATAGAAAGTGAGTGTGAGAAGGTCAGAGAAAAGATGGGAGGTCTGCTTTTGGATGGGCACCATAACAGGTAGTCTAGAGTGAATGCAGGTACTGCTTGTCTTTTTATGGCTATCCAGTCTGGCTTCTCAACTTTGAGGTATATGGTGGACAATTGTGCTAACTGAGCGGCTTGATAGTCCCATAGAAGATTCAGAAGACCCAACCCCCCTTGCGTGGGAAGATTAAATAGGTTGTGGTGTGAGAGGCAAGGGCCTTTCTTGTTCCATATAGATTTAGTAATTTTGCCTTGAAAGGCTTTCAGGTGATCCCTTATAATCAGGATAGGAAGGGAACGGAACAAATACAGTAGCCTGGGTAAAAGGGTCATCTTGACTGAATTAATTCTACCTGTCCAAGCTATATTATGTGATTCCCAATTCCTGAGATCCACTTCGAGTTTCTGATACATTGGGGGGTAATTTGCTTGATAAAGGCTGAAGAGAGGTTCATGTTTTTGTCTGCTTTATATAATTCTGTATAAAATTCCTGGAATGCCTTCATTATGCGCTGTGGGTTCAGGGTGAAGGTACCATCAGCCTGTCTAATTTTGGGTAGGGAATGGGAGTGGAATCTAGGGGATAATTTTGAGGTGAGCATGGGTCCTATTTTGTCCTTTCTCTGATAGAATTTGGCCCCAGTCCATCTTTGCCATGTGGCCCAATTTCAGGGCCACATGAGCAGCATCAAGAGTAGAACTAGGGACTTTGGTGGGGTCTTTTTTTGTGTTGTTTGCTCAGGGTGTAAAAATCCCTGTCAAGTCTCTGTATGTTCACCAAACTTTCTTTCTTCCATTGTACTGCAATTTGTATTAGTTTACCCGAGAATGGGTACATTATATCCCAGAGTTGTCATCACCCTATTTTGTTACACGGTGTCCCTAAGGGACAATTTTTAAGTATCAGACACAATTGTTCTAGTTTGGATGATTTTAAGAATTAGTAAGCGGTAATTAAACAGTGCTTTGTTGATAAGGTGTATTGCAATATTTCACTTGATGATGCTATTCAAAAAGTGGCCTCTTTGGATAGGGGTGACCTACTTGTCCCCAATGGTCTTCTTCCACCACTTACTCCAATTAATATCATGTTGTTAACAAACTCCTAAAAAAACACTGGGGTGTAATGGTGTTAGGCCTGGTTCTCCCTGACCATTCCAGTGTCATCTTTAAAAAGACCCCTGCTCTTAGACATTTTGTGGCACCCAGAGTGGTAGAGCCATCATTACTACCCTTATTTTTTGCTAATTTGTGGGATTTCTTTCCGTAAATGTCCTTTATGTAAGTGTGTTGGTACAAATACAGTGAGGACCCAAACTTTTCATTCCACAGTTACTGTTAGGACTTACCTTTTATGCCGCATACACACAAGTGGACTTGCCAACGGGCTAAACTCCGTCTGCATTTCCGACAGAAACATTTAGAACATGTTTCTATATCTGAGTCCGTCAGAAATGCCAACAGAAAAAAAAAAAGACTTTTTCTGTCGGGAAATCCGGCCGTGTGTACGTAGCATTAGAGTGCAAATGTGGTAGGGAGGACGAAAAGAGCCCTATAAGTGCAGATAGGTGAGCATCTTGCAAATATCGGAAAGGGGTTCCCCAAGCATAGTCTGTCAAAGCATTTTTCTCAGAAAAGGGATCTGTCTTGTCTTAAAGTTATTGGTATTGAGTCCTTTGTACCTCATTGAATTTCTTGGACCATATTGATTTATTGGATCACTGTGAGCCTATATAGTTCAGCTATTGTTATACACTGCTATCTCTGTTGTTCCAGTGCAGCACGCTTTTGTGTATTTGATGCTTTTGTTACTCCTCTTTATGTAAGTAGATTACTTTTTATAATAAGGGCAGTTTTAAGATATTGCACAATGAAGCGTTCTTTGTTCCTGTTTGAATTCACTCATGGCTGTGAGTGTATAGCCCTGGAGGTGGTCTGAGAAGTATTAGAGGAGACTGTATATGGCTGCCGAGCTTGCTCTGATGTGTCTGGGATGGAGTGAAGCTGTATTACATCTATCCATCTAGCCATTCATCCAATTGAGGGTCTATTACTAAGGCACAGCTAGACCTGTAAGAGGGTCTTTATTTCTGGTAAGAGACAACTTTATCACTTGATTGGTGCACTTTTGCAGTGATTACCAGGAACACTGGATCTTTGTGTGAACCACACGAGTGGAGCACCATACAGTATATTACTGCATACATCTTTATTATTCCATTGGAAATAATTTCTCTCTTTGGACTGTTGCTTGAGATTCGAGAATTATGGGACTATTATTTTTTCACTTTTATTCTTGATAGTGTTATATTGATGTATTTATTAATCATGCATTCTGTTTATTTGTAAAGCACTATGCACTTCATGAGACAGCGCATCACGTTTTTATTTTATTTTCTGTATATGTGTGTGCGTGGGCTTTAAAACATTTTTCAGTGTTTTTTTAATTGATTTTATGTAATGCTATCTTTAGTTCTTTTTTTATCTTAACTTTATTGGTATCACTAATTACAAACCTCTTATGTGACAGCACAGTATTAGTGACAGGTTTTCTTTAATGAGAAATTAGGGGTCTCCTCTGCACTCTATAGAAAATAATCAAACACAGATCATGCTTAATTAGCTTCTTTCCCAACCATAGCAACCAGGAAATGACAGCAGTGAAATCAAAAGTGATGCAATGCTTCTGGCTTCATTTACCACAGGAACAATATTCAAATGGATGTTTGGTGATCATCTTCTGCTTTCCCAACTGACACCCATTATGAATATTCCAGGTGCCTAGGTGGGGCAGCAGAGCCCAGGATGCATGATGGGGGTGGGATTGGTATGCTACTGCACTCGTAAAAATGTGGAAGCCCTTCCACAAATAAGCCAACAATAGGCTGATGAAATGCACACACACTTCTGGCTCCTATAGCAGCTGGAAGTGTGTGTAAATGTTACCACTGCTAGCTTTATGTCTGTGGCAGCTAAAGGGTTAGGGTAATAGAGGAATATGTAAATATTTTAATGTCCATAGCCTTGCAGCATGTCCACTTTACATTTTCGAGATGGTTAGTCTCTACTTAGTTATTAGAGGTGCTAAGATATCCAAGATGTCCAAAGATTTTAGACAATGGCTGGATATTTACCAAAAGATCTATAGATCATAGACATGTATGTGTATGTGAACTGTAGATACTCCTGATGTGAACTGCAGAGACTCCTGGACATCCTGGATGTAGCATACAAATGAAGGTGATTTTTTTCACAATATGAGTTGAGTTGAGACAAAGTCTGAGATGAATGTTCCCTGAGGTCTATAAGCATGGACATCGAAATGGTTTACTGGTCCTGTCAATGTAAACTGTCTAGAACCAGTGGGGAAGCATGATGCATGTTTTAGGGAAATGTGTATTTCAGTGAATTCCACTGGGGTAGTAGGGGGAGCTGACTTTACTTATGTACTGTGTTTCATAATAGGGTTGCCACCTGTTCAGGATTTACCCGGACAGTCCGGGTTTTGAATCATATGTCCCGGTTTATTCAGACTAGGCTGTGGCTCCCTATGTAACCAATATAGTCACACTGTGGGCGGCTGTCTGGAGGCAGGTTTGGCATCACTGGGGGCAGGGAGATGATGTCAGCAAAAGCAATTTGGCCACACTCACTGTTCGCTACGGCTCGCTATGCGCACCGCATTATTACTCTCTTTGGGGCACCCCAGGCTGCTAAAGTATTCGGGATTTGGCTTTAAGAAAAGGTGGCAACCCTATTTCATAGTAAAATGTTAGGACCACATACCATGCTTGAGGCGACAAACCATTTCTAATAGCACTAACATTTACATTTTCAGTAGCTTTTGGAGTGTTCCTGTCTTCTGGGTCCAAGTTTGGACTGACAAGCAGAAAATACCTTGAACGCTTGTCCTAAAAATGTAAATATTAGTGAACAAAAGAAAGTTTCACGAACAGTACTCAATTGTTTTTGAGCACATGTAACATCATGTTGCAAACGCAGATGATCTTTCCATGTGGTCTTTGTTGGATGTCTTGTAGCCCCTCTGGTATTTCTAATTATTATTTAAATTACTGAGAACATAACAGTTTTTTTCTTTATTAAAGTAAAAAACAACTTTTAATAACATTCATTTCTACCAACTTAAGTACTGAAGTATAGGATAAAATCAGGCCTAAAATAATCTCTGTATATTTTAGCCTACAGCATGATTAGACACTGAGATTGCAATCCACTAAATGGGTCATTATTACTGAAGAAACCTGTTTACTTCTAACTAAAATGTCTTGATGATGAAGAAGATTAAAAGATGGAACTACAGTGCTTGCCCTAGGCAGTTTTAAAATAAGCAAGTCATTTGTGAAAGCTTTATAATTACTACAAACAGTATATTGATTAGTGAGCTGGTAATAGCACAGGTTTGCAAAGGGGACTACTGTCTATATTATTCAGCATTCTATCCATCCTTGGATCCAGATGAAAGAGCACATCAGAATGCAAGTCACATTTAATATAACAGTGGATGAATGCAGACCAGAGTTCGAGCAAGCTAAACCATTTATTTAGCATTCAAGAAGGGTGAAACTTTACAGGCTACCATCTACTAATAGATATTACAATCATTTTGCAGAATATGATGGAAAATTGCACATAGGAAGGAGTGTGAAGTCACAGTGCCGTAGTAATAAACAGAAAAAAGTGTATTAAAGTGATTTAAGAGAAGCTGTCATAATGTAGTAACTATATTGTTAGCCCTAGATGTAGTGGTTAGCACAATGCATGTACCAACATATAAAAGGTTGTGTGTAAAAACACTTTGTTATGTGTAACACAAGGTAAAGAGTAAAACGGTTAGCACTATTTGTCATAGTGCCCCTTATAATGCTGGTTATCAGGAGAGGAAAATTACTAGGGATGGGCGAACGGTTCAGCCCAAGCAAGAGTTCGGGCCAAACATTGGCTGTTCGCCAGTTCAATGAACACCCAAATTATCAGGGAGTTTGACCGTTTGTTCAGCCCGCTAAATGACCACAATGCACTGCACCGCCGCACAGTGCATTGGAAGTCCTGATTGGCTGAAGCAATGAAAGTTTTGCCCAATCAGGGCACAGAGCACTGTCAGAGCCGTAATTGGAGAAAGTAATGATGACTGTATCCAATCATGGCACATTGCTCTTAGTCCCGCCCCACACCATAAAAAGTATTCTTTCAATAGCAGCCATTTGTAGTGTGATATCGGTGTGGTGAGAGATATAACAGGGATCTATTTGGTGCTACTGAACATTTAGTGTGCTGTAGTGTGCTATTCTGATTCTATTGTCAGTGTAGAATGTCCGTTTAGTGTGAATCTAGTGATAGTTCAGTCAGAGTGAGTGTAGTGACCATTCATTTTTACATTAGTGTCAGTTTATTTTGTCAGGGCAGGTTTACTGCAGTTTAGTTCAGTGCATTAGTGCATGTGTAGCGCACTATATTTCTGTGCATTACTGCACATTTAACACAGTATATTTCAATGCATTACATGCCATTTAATGCAGTATATTTCAGTCCGTTAGTGCACGTTTAAAACAGTATATTACTGTGTGTTATTGCATGTTTAACGTACTATATTTCAGTGTGTTACGTGCTGTTTAGTGCAGTATATTTCAGTACGTTAGTGCAGGTTTACTGCAGTAAAGTTCTGTGCATTAGTGCACGTTTAACCCAGTATATTTCTGTGCGTTATTGCATGTTTAATGCAGTATATTTCAGTGCGTTACTGCACATTTAACGCAGTAAATATCTGTGCGTTAGTGCATGTTTAGCATAGCATATTGATATGCGTTAGTGCATGGTTAACACACTATATTTTAGTGCGTTATGAGCCATTTAACGCAGTAAATATCTGTGCGTTAGTGCAGGTTTACTGCAGTATAGTTCAGTGTGCTAGTGCACATTTAACGCAGTATATTTCTGTGCATTACTGCACATTTAATGCAGTATATTTCATGTCTCGGAGGCCAATAAGTAGAGACAGACTTTCCCATGCCACTGTGAGGGGGCCAGCAGTGTATGTGTCCACAGGCAAAGGTGGACATGGTTAGTCCTCAGGCAGGACATCACTTCCTCTGTTTAGAGATGTTACCCATGCTATCCAGCCACAGTATGCACTAAACCAGTGATGGTGAACCTTGGCACCCCAGATGTTTTGAAACTACATTTCCCATGATGCTCCACTACACTGCAGAGTGCAGTTAACATCATGGGAAATGTAGTTCCAAAACATCTGGAGTGCCAAGGTTCGCCATCACTGCACTAAACCATCCTCATCCTCCTCATCCTCTATCACCCAAGCAGAGACTAGAGCGCAGTCCACTGCAGCTACCAGTGGCTAAATCTGCCTCCTTGTCCACAGCTATTCCTGCCACAGCCCCAGCATCAGGCATGGAAGGGTCAGTGGAGTTATTTGAACACAGCTTCAGCCACTTGCTCCTTTACAATGCACAGCCATTACTTGATTCAGTTATTGGTTCTGAGGTTGAGGAAGGTAGGAACATGAGCTGATGGAGAGGGGAGAACACTAATACACAAATTGGTCATCTTGTTCCCCCAGCTGCAGCATATTGACAAGTTATCTCCAGTGGTAATGAGGATGGAGGAAATAATGATGATGATATGGTCACTGACGCGACTTGGGTCCCGGATAAAGCAATGGAGGAAAGAGAAGGTGAGGCACAACCCCAACAAGGCAGCCATTATGGAAGAGTAGAGAGCAGCCACCCTATTCCATCACATTCCACTTCCCGCAGCTCAGCTGTCTGGCCCTTTTTTAGCACATGTGCAGCCGATCACACTGCTACAATTTGCAAACTTTGTCTCCAGCACAGCACATCAAGCATTGCAAAAACACCAGCCATTTTTATACCACATGATTGACAAGGCATTTAACATCCCACCACTCAGCCCATTGGCAATTGTACTTGAAAGCGACACAAAAGGGACGTAAATCTGTTTCTCCTTCTCACCTCAGTCTGCCCCCACTATACCTCATGACCTCTCAGCAGCCTTCACTGACAGGGATGATGGTATAGTGCAGGGTGTCCCAGGTCCTTGCAGCACATCTGCCAGTAGCACACCACCAGCTGTAGACTATACCTGGAAAATTTCTCTGCCCCATCTGCTGCAGCAAAAAAAAATGCAGACACTTCCACCCACGTGCCCAGTGTCTAAATGCAAGCTTGTCAAAGCTTGTGGCTCTACAACTTCTGCCTTTTCATCTGGTGGATTCTGCCCCAAGGTGGATTCTTCCCCCCCTGTGAATTTGCAGAATGTGCTGTACCACAATGACAGGTTCCTAGTCACTATTTCTTTTCACGTAAGGCCATTCCAGCTCTGTACCATCATGTGGAAGGCAATGTTGTGACATCGTTGGGCAAGGCAGTCAGATGCAAAGTCCATTTTACTGCTGACATGTGGTCCAGCAAGCATGGTCAGGGATGATATATTTCATTCACAGCACATTGGGTAACTCTGCTTGCAACTGGGAAGGATGCAGGACAGGACTCAGTGCTGCAGCTTGTTGTGCCACCACGTCTCCATACAGCTAGTGGTGATGATCCAAGATTTGTCAGTTCTACCCCCTCCTCCTCCTCCTCTTCCATGCCCTCCTCTGCTGAATTGTCCTATTAACCACAAGTACCCCCTAAGCGTTCAAATGAGTCAGACTAAAAGGTGCCATGCAGTGCTTCAGCTGGTGTGTCTAGGGGACAGGAACCACACCAGAGCAGAAATTCTTGCATCTCTGCAGGGGCAGGCCCAGAGGTTCACACCACACCAGCTGGAGACAGAAATGGTGGTGTGCGATAATGGCACAAACCTCCTGTCCACCATGCCTGGCACATGTCCTCAATTTGGTGGTGCAGCATTTCTTTTATTGGTACCCAGGGTTAGAATATCTGCTAAAGCAGAAGAGACTGTAGCTATTTCAGGTGATCATACACAGCCAGTGCTCAGTTGGCTGAAATTCAGCAGGAATTCCACCTGCCGGTGTACAGCCTGATTTGTGACATGCCCACCAGGTGGAACTTGACTTTGGCAATGCTGCAGCAACTGCACACACAGCAGAGGGCAGTCAACCAGTACCTGTGTGAGTATAGCACAATGACAGGCTCAGGCCGTTTCTGCTTTTTTTTCCTCATGGCAATGGCTGCTCATAAAAGATGCATGCACTGTACTGTCACAATTTGAGGAGGCCACAAGGATGGTTAGCCGAGACAATGCACGCATCAATGACACAATCCCTGTTGTGTTCCTGCTGGCACAGACTCTGCATGGCATTATGGATAGGGTACTCAAGTCAGAGCAGCAGGAGGAAGAGGAGGATGTCCTTTCCTCTCAAGGCCCACTTTATGCAGACACTATTCTTTCTACGCCACAGAACAAACAAGGGGAGAAGGAGGAGGAGGATTCTGCCAGTTTTGGAGGCATTGAATCTGAAGAAGACATATATCAAACATTAAGAGATGGTTTTCCATCCCTAGAACCCTTGGGAGTAGTGCATGGCTGGGAGGAGGAAGTTCCAGATACTGTAATCCTCAGTGACCCATGTTGTGGAAATTTTATTAAGATGTATTTTAATATGTATTGTCAAAAGTGTCTTCCAGTGTTAGTACTCCAATCTAAAGAGCTGACTGGGGCAGACTGATGCTGGTTGAGATCCATTTGGTATTGGAATGCTCCTTTGGGATGTAGGGAAGTGTTTGCGGAATGGGGACATGTCCGCCAGCGAAGGGCCCCTGTGCGATGCACAGAACGATCGTCTGGGGGGTGTGTTCGCTCTGCAAAGACATTATCGGTTTAGCGGATGTGCTCTTGTCTCACCCCTGTATGCCTGATCAACATATTTGTGGTGCCTTGGGCATACACCTGCAGGTAATCTCTTGTCCACAGAGACAGTAGTATTTTCCGGGTATGCTTTGTTCTCTGAACAATGCAGAATAAGGATTCATGAACAAACAATAAGAACGGGAGTCTTTGAATCGTTGTGGTCGGGAGAAGTGTTCATGATCTCAGGCTTCCTGTGATCATGCTGAGGATAGCTTACAGAGACAGGGGGCTGGAGATCATACACACTTCCCCCTCCCAGACACGCCCATAAGACTCCCCTAGTTATTATTCATTGGTTGTTGTATAAAGTTACATCCTGTGTTGTCATATCCTGTGAGGTCACATCCTGTTTTTTGCTTCCTGTTTGTGTGTGAAAAAAAAGCCGAGAGCCTCTGCCCTGCGAGGTAGATGGAGGAACGATGGAGCTGAGATGGTGATTATGGTTGTTTACTGGGGAAAAGGGGAGACATGGGTTATTTAAGCATGCATTATACCATTAGACTGAAAGGGCGCTTAATAGCGCAAGAGTATAGTGGAATATTCACGACAGTTAAAATGGTGAGTCAGGACCTTAGGAGTGAACAGAAGCTCCTTCGCAATATTTTTAATTAAAGGGTTTGGTTATAAGTTGAAAATGCCTGCCACATATTCAAGTGGCCATGCATTGCTGGAAGCTAGACAATAGCATGAAGGGAGCACTTTTTGTTTTGTGATGAAAAGATCATGAAAAGCATTGCTGTGGGTTGGATGGTGTCAGGTTTCTAGGATCGGTGTTCTCAATGTCTTGTGCAAGCTGATGCCAGAGTAATGCCCCATACACACGGTCGGACTTTGTTTGGATATTCCGACAACAAAATCCATGGATTTTTTCCTACGGATGTTGGCTCAAACTTGTCTTGCATACACACGGTCACACAAAGTTGTCGGAAAATCCGATCATTCTAAACGCGGTGACTTAAAACACGTACATCGGGACTATAAACGGGGCAGTGGCCAATAGCTTTCATCTCTTTATTTATTCTGAGCATGCATGGCACTTTGTGCGTCGGATTTGTGTACACACGATCGGAATTTCCGACAACGGATTTTGTTGTCGGAAAATTTTATATCCTGCTCTCAAACTTTGTGTGTTGGAAAATCAGATGGAAAATGTGTGATGGAGCCTACACATGGTCGGAATTTCCGACAACAAGGTCCTATCACACATTTTCCGTCGGAAAATCCGACCGTGTGTATGGGGCATTAGTGTATGAACTTTTTTGGGAACAAGAGTGTAAGTTTGAAGCTGTGTTATTGTGTGTTTTATGTAATGTTGTTGTGTGCCAAGGTCCCTAGTTGTATGTAGAATGAAATGTTTGTAAGTGTTTATTTGGTGTCTCAAATGTGTAATTTTGTGGGGAGAAGTTTGTGTAACTAGTGAAGAAACGTTGATTTTTGCGGGATCAACAACTACATTTCATGTATTAATGGCGCCATTTTGTTGTGGCCTGACTTTCATCTGCCATTTTCCATTGTTGTCTGCCATGCAGCCATTGTCGTCAGCCATTTTGAGAAGCGCAGTTTAAGGATTTTGTGCTGGGTGGCCTGTGGGTCATTCTAGAGGGGAAGCTGCTCCAATTCCTTTGTGTGTGTAGCCATGCGGTCTACTTTGCACTGAATTTACTAGCTTTAACTGAGTTTTTGTACTTTTAGCGGTGTGTGTTATTTTTATTTCTTATTTTTAAATGTTTGGAAGTTTTCAGAGGGCAATTCATGCCCCCGCCCACCTATTGTTTTGGGTTTTAGAGCTGAGGTTTGTACTGTAAAGCCTGCAGTTTTGAATGTCTTATTAGACATAATATGAAGCTATTCAAGGCTTCCCCTCCCCCTCCTTCTTCCTGTTCAGGTGTGTAACAGGAAGTTGGTGGGAGGAGCTTGGGGTCTTTTGACTCATGTTTGGAAGGACAAAATAAATTCCAGTTGTTTTCTCTAAGTTTTATACTGTATTACAGTTTTGGGTAGAGAGTAAACAGGAGGCGTCCATGTTATTGTTGTAATATTGAGGTACGGCGAGAAGCCACATTGTTCTGTAGAGAAAGCGGGCGTAAGTGCTCTGTGCAGTTTAGTCTGGCGACACAGTGTACGGTCGTACAGCGCAATGCGCTTGTGTATGCATACACTGTGAGGGGTAGAAACATAATTTGGGGATTGATCTGTAGTTGTTGACTAATCTTTTGACATAGTTAGTAGTTGGTTGTTATTATGGGTATTGCAGTGTAAAAGGGTAGTACTCTGTAGTTCTGTGCCAAAAGTGTTGGGACAGCAAACCATAGAGTTGACGCCTCAGTTAGGGTTCCTAGTTGGGGGACTGGACCAGATATAGTGGTTGTAGTCCGTCAATCCACCGTAAAAGAAGAAACCGGGCGGTGCTCTCCTAAATGGGTGCAATGGTTTCCCTGGACGCAGGGGTAAGACGATAAGACGATTCGAAACGTCATGGGCAATGGCAGTCTGTGCAAGGGAAGGAATGCAAGGCTTCCCACAGTCAGACGGTTGCACAGTACATGAAGTCTAGTATTGGGGAAAAGGCCATTAAACCCCTAAAGATTGGCAGATATGGTCAGAGGGTACAGTAAGGTGTACTCCTTTGGAAGGTACTTTTGATGTCTGGAGGTACGAGACCCCAGAATAAAAATACCTTGGAAGTACTTCAGCTGTGGCTTCAGAAATCTGTAATGATGAGTGAATTGATGGATGTGTAGTACACGTTTGTGTGATTAAAAATTCTCAGGCCTGTTTTTGAACTTTGTGTGGCTGGTCCATACAAGATGTTGAGATGCTCTTGTGTTTCTCCCATTGTATTTTTTTCTATCGCTAAAAGAGTGAAGGTAGCATTCCATCTGGTTGTTTTGTTTTTTCATTTTTGTTTCGCGAACTATGAAATATTTCCCCCACATTTGTATCTAAATGTTTGTCTCATATTTGTATGTGGTAACAAGAATATGTTTGAACCTACCGCAACAGCCCCCTTATGTGTCGCGGGTGTTGAAACCTTAAAGTAAGGGCTACAGAGGGTTTAGTTATTATGGGTTTTGAGGAATCTCAGTGACAATTTACCAATGTACACGAATGTTGTATTGTTTACCATTCTTTGCAGGTTAAATATGAAGGATAGAGCAATAACTTTTGTTTATAAGCATCTTTTCAGGTCCAAGAAGTTTCTGAAAGTGTATGTACATAGAATGCAGGTGTATAAGAAGGTAAAAGTATCATAGGCTATTTCACTGTTTTCATTGTTTTTTTTTTGCACCATTCTAAACCCTGCGTGTCTTCCTCCAGTTTGTAATGAGGAGGAAAAGGGGGGGGGGGGGTGATAGTGGTGAGAATGACAAATTTTCAAACCAAAAATACTAAGCGCTCTAATTCTAGCCAAGTTTGTGACCTAGTAGGAACGACAGGTTCCACGATTTTCTTCCTTTGATGGAATTTAAATCAGCAGTCTGGTGAAGGACGCTCCCATAGAAACCTTTTTGTCAATGGTTCCAGGTATTACACCCCAGATGGTAAGATGCAGTGACCACAGTCATTAAGTTCCCACGTCTGAGTTATTGCTATATGAGGTTTGTTTGGAGGTCAACCAAAACCAGAGTTGTACTTTCCTCAGTAGCTGTCACCTACATTTTCAGCTGATGGGATGGGTGCAGTCACTGTAACATAAACTTCAAAAGGTCCACCACAGGGTTCATGAGTCCCTCCTGGACTCCTGGACCCTGACACAATAACCAGTTTACATTTTTTCTAACCAACCAGGTGACTGGGTCATTGTAAAGAAGCTTGAGGGCCACTGCAAGAAGCTGCTCAACTACACCAAAGGATGAGGAGTATCTTTACTTATTTATATTTTTAAAGTGTATTTTCCAACTAGCTAAGAAAGCGAACAGGACACATGGTTGGGTCTACTCTAAGTCTCCACCGAGCTCTAGTGCCCCAGCGATGACGGAGGTACATGCCATAATAGGATGTTCATATTGGTGTGAGGACTTTTGACAAACTAGTAAAATCCAAACAGACACTTGTCAATAGAATTCAACGATATATTTCTAGAGGGTAAAATTAATTATCATTTTAACAATAGCTCTGGTTCTTGCCAGCTTTGGTATCAGGACAACTAGGTAGCCCACAAGTGTGCTTCAACTTTAGTTTGGTATTAATGCAGATCTACAGCTTATAAGGTAATTCCCCCTAATGCAAGAGGTTCATGTGTGCTGGTGAAAGTCATCCCAGTATCTCATATAGCGTCCGATTGTGAGGATCTGATGGCGCAAGAGAATGGCAGGGACAGCTGGAAGGGAATTGCTCACCATTCCCATCCAGGTCTGGGCATGGTTTCCTGCTTCTACATGGTGGGGGCTTGAGCTTATGAAACAATTGAACAATTTCTCATCCATTGAGGATGGGATGTTTCATGTAACTGTTGAAGCTACAAGGAAGTTCCCACAGTCCAAGGGGGGGTTCTGGGAATTCATAAGTAAAGATTGTTATACCTGGATTTAGATCTCTGCAAGGCAAAGCCAGAGCTGTAGCTAGTGAAGATTGAAGTCCTTTTAAGGGTCTGGGAATCCTTGGAGATTTAATTTTTTATTTTGCAGCGGATCATAGTTGAAGGTAGTAGGGGTATATATACTTATGTTATTTTTGTTTCTATTCCTTCTATATGCTGTGATGAGGTGCTACTGTTACCTGATTGGACGAGTGAACAGAGCCTGAGCAGATGATGACACCCTGAAGCCCAACCCAAGTACAAGACACAGAGGATCCCAGTCCGACCGACCTTCATGTCCTACTCTAAGTCATCCCTCCTGAAGAACAAAGTCTACATGTCAAGCTTTGTTTTCCTTTTTATGGACTCATATGCACTGTAAGGACTGATTCATTTCCAGGAGTAAGAAGAAGATGGGAGCATATGACAAGAGGAGGGACTGTTGTGGAAATTTTATGAAGATGTATTTTAATATGTATTGTCATAAGTGTCTCCCAGTGTTAGTAACCCCCGCAACCCGCTCTAAAGAGCCGATTGGGGCAGACTGATGCTGGTTGAGATCCGTTTGGTAGTGTAAAGCTCCTTGGGGATGTAGAGAAGTGTTTGTGGAGTGGGGACATGTCCGCCAGCAGCGGGCCCCTGTGCGATGCACAGAACGATTGTCTGGGGGGGTGTTCACTCTGCAAAGACATTATTGGTTTAGCAAATGTGCGCTTGTGTCACCCCTGTATGTCTGATCAACATATTTGTGGTGCCATGGGCATACACCTGCAGATAATCTCTTGTCCACAGTGTATGGTCTGGGTATGCTTTGTTCTCTGAACAATGCAGAATAAGGATTCACGAACAAACAATAAGAATGGGAGTCTTTGAATCGTTGTGGTCGGGAGAAGTGTTCATGATCTCAGGCTTCCTGTGATCATGCTGAGGATAGCTTACAGAGACAGGGGGCTGGAGATCATACACGCTGCCCCGCCCAGACATGCCTGTAAGACTCCCTTAGTCATTATTCATTGGTTGTTGTATAAAGTCACATCCTGTGTTGTCATATCCTGTGAGGTCACATCCTGTTTGTGGCTTCCTGTTTGTGTGTGAATAAAAAGCCGAGAACCTCTGCCCTGCAAGGCAGATGGAGGAACGGTGGAGCTGAGATAGTGATTATGGCTGTTTACTGGGGAAAAGGGGAGACATGGGTTATTTAAGCATGCATTATACCATTAGACTGAAAGGGAGCTTAATAGCACAAGAGTATAGTGGAATATCTACGACACCCAGAGGAGTCTGCTTCTCATGCCTCCACAAACTTGCGGTGCATGGGCTCCCTCATGCTTTAATACCTGCAAAAGGACCCAAGAATAGGTGGTATAAAGGAGAAGAATCACTATTGGTTGGCAATCCTCCTTGACCACCGTTACAAAAAAGTTTCAGAACTAATCCTGTCCCCACAGAGGGTGCAGAAGATTAAATCTCATGAGGGCACCTTAAAGAGGAGTTTATCTAAGGCTTTTCCCAACTCTGGTAGGTTACCGTGTCATGGAAAACGTAGTTTTGAGGTTTCTGTTGGTCAAGAGAGGGGCGGTGGAGAAGGTGACCGCCTAAGTGATGCATTTCACAATTTTTTTAGTCCTTGCCACTCAGGGCTGTCAGCTTCTACATCTTATCTGCAGTGTCTGCATCATATGGTGGATAATTATCTAGGGGCGAAAGCAGAGATGGCGAGCTTTCCACTGGCTTACTGGGTCATGAGAATAGACCACTGGCCAGAACTTGCCCAGTATGCAATTGAGCTGCTGAGCTGCCCTGCATCCAGCGTGCTTTCCGAACAGGCATTCAGTGCTGATGGAGGTTTTGTTACTGATAATAGAACACATCTGTCCACAGACTCCGTAGATCGTCTGACATTTATCAAAATGAATCAGTCCTGGATTAATATCAGCTATGAAGCCCCTCATTCCGATGTCGCTGATTAAGTGTTTTTGGGAAGTGGAATCTCTGCAGGAGTTCTAGGCCGCCTAGCATTGTGGGCGTTGATTTCATCTGGAAGAATTTGTTTGGTGTAGGTTTCATGGGCACCACGGATACCTAAAGACCAATATTTATGCACCTGTTTGACAGGTGTATACCATTTTAATTTTTGACAGCAAGGCAATTCCTGCTTTCATCAAGAGTACCTCTATAGGGTTACAGTGTGAAGGCACCTCTGACACCCAAAGACCAATTTTTCCACACCTATTTGACCGGTGTATATCATTTCAATTTTTACACAGCACAGATGTGCCACTTTACAGGTAGACTAAGGGGACCTCCCAAGCACTATATTAAAAGGTGTTTTTCATTTTTATTGTTATTAATCATTTTTATGCTTTCACTTTCAGCATCAGTAAATCACTGCTCATTTAAAAATTAAAGTTTTACAAACTTTTTTTTTTATTGATACATGTCCCCCAGTGCCAGTTTGGGTCCCATAGACTTCAATAGGGCTTTATATTCGGTTGCAAACTTTTGTGATGTTCTAAAGTTCTGGTGCAAACCAAACAGAGGGTCGTTCAGCCCACCCCTAAAAATTACTAACGTCTGTTGTCAATAGGAGGAAAAAATAGCTGGTTTCAGTGTGAAAAAAAAGCCTGACATTGATGGACATGAGGAGTAAAAAAGTCTGGCATCAGCAGTCAGGAGGTGGAAATATGTCTACTATTGTGAGCATGTGGAGAAAAAAAGGGTAACAATGGTCAGTGGGAAGAGAAAAAAAAGACTTGTGATGGGAGGTATAATTGCCTGGAGTCATTGGTCAGTGTCTCTGCCCCTTCTCACATTGGTGATTAGTGTAGTGCCCCAATTACATCGGTGGTTAGTGTAATGCCCTTTGTTATAATGATTGGATTGGTGGATTGGTTGGATTGGTGTTACACTGGTTATATTGGTGGTTGGTGTAATACCCTTTGTTACACTGGTGATCAGTGCAATGCCCCTTTCTACATTGGTGTATTGTCCCTTGTTACATTGGTGGCTACCAACCTTGTTAACCGATGGTCGGTTAAGTGCCACTCGTTACATAGTGGTCAGTGTAATGCCCCGGTGTAGAGCCCTATGTTGCACTTGAATAATTAAGTGTCCCTTGTTACATTGGTGGTCAATGTAACACGTTTTGTCACACTGGTAGTTTAGCACCCCTTGTTGCTTGTGTGGTCAGTGCAGTACTCCTTGTTACATTGGTGGCCAGTGTCTGTACCCCTCTTGCTGCTTAGTGTGCCCCATTTTGGGGCACGTTACTCACTTCTTGGCAACTAGTAGAAGAAATACCAAAATGTGTAAATAGATATCAGATGACTAATGATCATACATGTTGATATTTAGCAACTTTGGCACTTCTTTAATACAGTGTTGCACAATTTTACTAGAGAAAAAAAATTAAGAGGGTAGGTAGTAGTTTTGGAATTTAATTCAAATTCTTACTTACACGTGAACACTCCTATGGTACCAGCATGTATATGCATGTGCAAATCCCTTTTTTAGAAGGATTTATTGGTACTCAAAAACATGTTTCCAATGGTGATAACATTTCCTGGGGAAGGGGTAAGAGATCTGATCCATTTTGTGGAGTTCCAGTTTGCCATGAATCTAGTCTATTTGTCATGCTTGCTTGTTTTTGCATGCTAAGGACTATTTGTTTTCTTATAATCTTTAGCACACATTCTAATCACCTCACCAATTACTACAATACCCAATGTGTTTAAGATCTTGAAGAACTTTGGGAACATATGAGGAATTAAATTTAATACTAGCAATTTAGAAGATTTAGATGTAAGTCTCTCCAATTTCACAATCAAACATCTTATGCCGCGTACACATGAGCGGACTTTTCGACTGGACTGGTCCGACGGACTATCCGACGGACTTTCGGCGGACTTCCAACTGACTTTCCCAACGAACGGACTTGCCTACACAGGATCACACCAAAGTCCGTCGGATTCATACGTGATGACGTACAACTGGACTAAAATAAGGAAGTTCATAGCCAGTAGCCAATAGCTGCCCAAGCGTCGGTTTTACTCCGTCGGACTAGCATACAGACGAGCGGATTTTTCAACCAGACTCGAGTCCGTCGGAAATATTTGAAACATGTTTTATTTCTAGGTCTGTCAGAATTTTGGGAAAAAAAAGTCCACCGGACCAAGTCTGCCAGAAAGTCCGCTCGTGTGTATGCGGCATTAATGACTATTTTGCCTTTTCTTGGCAAACCGGTTCCTTGTCATATTGGAAAATACATCTCCATAATCTATAAATTGAATTATGGCATGTTAACTGTAATCAATCCTCGTAGCTGAGGTTTTCCATCCACCCTACTCATTTTGTTTCCCTTCGCTGAATTTTTTCTAATTTAACAATCTCTTACCTGAGGACTGGTGACCAAAATTTAACTGTATATTCAAGATAAAGTCAACCCAGTGTTTTGTAAAGAGATAAATTGACAATTCTATCTCTTGAATGTATGCCCTTTTTAATGCGTGAGAATATTTTTATAGTTTGTTTGTGGCAGTCTGACATTGCATGCTATTGCTAAGTCTGCCTAAAAACACCTCCAGATCCAATGTAATTTTGCCATTTGAAATTTCCAAAGTGTTGTCGTAATAAATATAGTAAGTCCTTTTCTGTTTTAATACTAATGCCCCGTACACACGATCGGACTTTCCACCAACAAAACCATGGATTTTTGTTCAAAGGTTGTTGGCTCAAACTTGTCTTGCATACACACGGTCACACAAATGTTGGCCAACAATTACGAACGTGGGAAAGTGGTGACGTACAAGACGTACAACGAACTGATAAAAGGGAAGTTCAATAGCCAGTGCACCACCCTTTGAGCTCCTTCTGCTAATCTCGTGTTTATATCATGTTAGTAGAAGTTTGGTGAGAGACGATTCGTGCTTTTCAGCCTCGTGCTTTTCAGCCTGGTGCTTTTCAGTTCATTTCTGCTTTTCAGTTTGTGCTTGTCGGTTTGTATCCGTTCTTCAGTGCGTGTGGTCAGTTTGTTCCTGTCTTTCAGCGAGTTCTATTTATAGTTCGCTTCTGATTTTAAGTATGTTCTTGTCTGCTCATTTCTGATTTTCAGCTCGTTCTTCTCAGGTCCTTTCTGAATTCCAGTGCGTTCTGTTAGTTCATTCTGAGCAGCCGTTCGTTTTCTAGCCATGTTGCAGTTATGTACTTGTCTAAGAGTTTGTGCTGTTGTTGGGCTTGGAGTTGGAGTTATTGCTTTGACCCAAATCCAGTCCATGAACAGGGGGAGGAGGAGTTTTTGGACCAAGAATTGGTTGCTTAATCGTGACCAATTCTCTCATATGCCTTTGTTGTGGGAGCTCTAGGAGAATAATCCTGATGATTTCAGGAAATATCTCTGGATGACGGACCCCGTCTTTCACCGTCTGTTGGCTTTGCTGTCCCCCTTTATTACCAAGAAGGACACCTGCATGCAGCAAGCCATCCCTCCCGAACAAAGGTTCATTGCCACCTTGCGGTACTTGGCGACGGGGAGAAGTCTCCAGGATATCAAGTTCACAAATGGGATCTCCACCCAGGCTCTGGGAATCATTATTCCTGAGACCTGTTCTTCCATCATGCAGGTCCTGCAGAAGGACTATATTAAGGTAAGTTTTATCCTTTAACATCACATTCTATGTATTTAATGTTTGCTATTGTATTGTATTTATTTCATCATTCCATAATTACCACGATTGTAATATGCTGTGAATGTCCTCTTTGTCCTCATGCACGCTGTAAGCTTTTAATGCTCCTTTTTGTTCTTCATGCATATTTGCTTTCACTAACCTCCCCAGCATGCTATCCTGGGCCCATGCACACTTAGCCTAGTCACTTAGCAATGTATTTTGTCAACTCCATTGTAGTGCTTACCCTAAACACCCCCTAAAATGTGTACAAATGTTATTGTTGTCCTTAAATTTAGGCAGAATCCAATAGGCTTTTTTTGGGGCCCAAACTTATTTGGAACCCTCCCTCCCCCCAACCGCTAAGTCAACCGATACCAATACTCTATCTGCTGACTTTGCCAAACCCATACACGCTATACCTACCTCTTTTGTGGTCAGATTTATAGATGAATTCACCAAAGCATGTAGTGCAAGGGCCTGCCTGAATACTTTCAAATGGTACTGTTTAAAGTTTTGTTCTCCTATTATCTTGATAGGTAATTGTAGAATGTAAAAATGTGCTTCAATTTGGACAGTGTGTATTCCTATTTTTGGATTATTACACTTCTTACGTGTCCAGTGGGCTGCCAATAGTGTAAGTAAGGAGGAGTAACACACATTACTTATGCATTCAGCTCTCAATGAAGTGGAGAGGGTTACCTGTCCAAAACATCTCCACCCCCCCACCCTCAAAATTTTACAATGGGCCATCAGAGGGAGTGAGGAATCTGATATGTGGACCTTATACTTTTGTCTTTAAATACTCATTTCAATAAATGTTATACTTATCTTGGCCAAGAATGTTTGTGTCTAATCTGCTTGCAATGTTATGTGCAGAAGAACTATTTTTTTTTTTGTTTGACTCCACAGTTTCCTTCCAACCCACTGGAATGGTAGACTGTGGCCTCCCAATTCGACCAGCAGTGGGGACTTTCCCAACTGCAGTGGTGTGATAGATGAGAAGCATGTCCGGATCATCCCATCCCCCAACTCGGGGTCATACTACTTCAATTACAAGGGGTATAGTAATATTGTGATGTTTGAGGTGATGTCGGTGACTCATGAGTTCCTCTATCTGTACCTGGGGAAGAATGGCCATATGTCTGATGGATGAGTCATTGCCCAGACAGAATTTTACAGGTGTCTCCAGAATGGCAGCTTGGGGTTGCTTCCTCCAGCGTATAACGTGGCAGGCCTCCCATTTGTTTTTGTGGCAGGTGAGGCCTTTGCGCTGGGGGAGCATTTGATGAGGCCATTCTCCATGAGGACCCTGACCCTGGAGCAGAGGGTTTTTAATTACTGAGTGCCAGCCGGTTCCGGCTTTTCCAAAGGGCCATCAATATGACCGAATACAAACTGAACCATATCATCATGAGCTGCTGCATTCTTCATAATTTCCTAAGGAAGAATGCAGCCAACTATCTGGCCACAGTTGCAACTGAGGCCAACACACTGGCACAAACAATGACGGAGCTTGAAACTGGCCGTCCTGGCTTGCCCCCCCAAAGTGCCTGCGAAGTATGACAAAGCTATGTGGAGTACTTTGTGGGTAAGGGGGCAATTGATTTACCAGGGAATCTGGAAGATCTTTAAAATACATTTTTTTTGAAAAACTAAACTCATATTTCAACTGGTTTACTGCTTGTGTTTCTTATTTGTCTCCTAGGTTCTCCAATGGCCTTTTATTTTTGGCCATTTTCTTCAATAGTGCAAACGTAACTTATTTGATACATGAGGTGACAATCTCTTCTTCGGCTAACTATTATGTTATGCTGTGCTGTGGGTCTGCTACACACACACAATGTTTTCGTTGTTAATGTATGTAATGCATTAATGATAAAAATAATCATCCTTTTCAACTCCATGAATTCATTGCTTGTAGTCCCTAAAATGGCCTGATTTTGGCAAATTTTACAGCACAGTGGGGGTTATTTACTAAAGGCTAATCCACTTTGCACTACAAGTGCACTGCAAGTGCGCTTGGAAGTGAACTGAAAGTGCACTTGTAGTGCAAAGTGGATTTACCTTTAGTAAATACCCCCATTGTCACTGTAACTACACCAACTTACTAAAAAAACTGGTATTGAGCATTGCAAGAAGAAGCCACACATTGTTGAGTATAAAACATTTTACTCCAAGCATATTCACATGTGCATTATAAAAGGGTTTTTTAACAAACCAACATCTTTGGTGTCTAACATGTATGTTTGACAGTATATAGCCTTTTTGTGTGGCTAAACAGGCATGTTTAAAACCATAACATACACATCCCCAACTCAGGAACTTACAAAGTTCAACTTTGATAAAGTGAAGGCCATATGAGACATTAGTATGTCAAACTGTGTTGATTTTGCCTTCATCAGATGGGGTGATCTCACTCCTGTAAAAGTCAAATTTTGAAGATGCACACAAATTGGGACTCAAAATTTACATTTCCCTCATGATCCCATGCCTAAAATGTGTGTCTTTTCCCTACATCTATTTTGATAAAGCCACAAAACACACAGTGTGTCAACATGTGCTATCTGCCATCATGGGATATCTGTGTACAAGTTTTGTGGGTGCAACCCCTTCCTCCAAACTAAAGTAGGTGAGAGAAAGGGGTTGCACCCCCGAAACATGTCCATTGATCCCCATGATGGGAGCTAGCACATGTTGACACACTGGGTCTTATTTCAGAAAGGATAATCCATTTTGCCCTACAAGTGCACCTTCAAGTGCACTTGCATTGCACTTGTAGTGCAAAGTGGTTTTGCTTTTTTGAAATAAGCCACAGTGTGTCAACATGTGCTAGCTCCCATCATGGGGGATCAATGGATGTGTTTTGGGGGTTCAACCCCTTCCTCTCACCTATTTTAGTTTTGAGGAAGGGGTTGCACCCACAAAATGCGAACATTGATATCCCATGATGGCAGATAGCACATATTGACACACTGTGTGCATCTTCAAAATTTGGCTTTGCAATTACTTTAAAACTTTTAAAAAACGTACAACAATAACAACAAAATATAATTTTTTTTGGTTTTTAGATTTTGCCTAAAACATCAATGATGTTAGTCAGTCTTTTCTGAACATCATTGATATTTTGCTTGACCTTTTCTAAATCCCGATTACACACCATTATCTCACTGATGAGTACTTGTGCACTTGTACTGTTGAAGTGAGTTTCTTCTTCCACAACATCCACATCACTTAAAAATAAAAAAAAACACACCATGTATTATAAATATGCAGGCATACATCTATTACTCGAAGCTGTGGTCTCAGACACTGACCTGTTGTGGACACCATTTCAACCACTTCCTGAACCTCTGCATCCACATCCTCAGGTGTGTGCTGAGTTCCCCTTCTTCAGGAGATGTGGGGTTCCTGGTTGCTCTCAGATTTCACAATTCTTTTCTCCCCTATGTGAATACATGATTTTTTCCCTTACAAATGCTGGAATACTTACCTGTTTTGTGCAAGTTTTACACATGGAGAGACCCCTAGTATCCACTGGAGCACCTGGGTGGGACACCATAAAAAGGTTGTTATGGTGTCCCACACTAGTGCTCCTGCATCCAGATGTGTAAACAGCTGCTGAGTGTCCTCTCCTTACACTGAATCAAGTTGTCATTTCATTCTAGTTTTAAATACATCTAGACAACAATGTAACAAACTAATCAAAATAGGCATGAACAAATCTAGTTAACCTGCATCTGCCAAAAATTTTGTATTAGTGGTTGAACAAACAATGTTTAATACAAACGATTATACTGTGCCCATGAACCTCAAACTTGGCATTTTAAACTGTACATCAGTAAAGAAAAGCACATGTACAGTAGGTGACCACGACATTGTGTCAATCTCGCTGCTGTTATCGGCGAGATTTGACACCTGCGAGCCCCGTCGCGGGAGCCGGCGCCGAGCTGGCTCGCTCATCGGGAAAGAAAAACTGTTTTTTTCCTTTCGCCATGAGCGATAGGCAATGCTGATAGCTGTCTGGTATGAATCATGAGGGGGAACGCCGCGCCAAATTTTAAATAAAAAATCATCATGGGTCCCCCCAAAATCCATACCAGACCCTTATCCGAGCACGCAGCCCAGCCGGTCAGGAAAGGGGGTGGGGACGAGCGAGCGCCCCCTTCCTGAACTGTACCAGGCCGCATGCCCTCAACATGGGGGGTGGGCGCTTTGGGGTAGGGGGGCACCCTGCGGCACCCCCACCCCAAAGCACCTTGTCCCCATGTTGATGAGGACAAGGGCCTCTTCCCGACAACCCTGGCCGTTGGTTGTCGGGGTCTGCAGTCGGAGGGCTTATCGGAATCCGGGAGCCCCCAGATCCTGCCCCCCACCCTATGTGAATGGGTAGGGGTACATTGTACCCCTACCCATTCACCTGGGGGAAAAAGTGTCAATAAAAAACACACTACACAGGTTTTTAAAGTAATTTATTAGGCCGTCTTGTTCCTTCTTCTCTTCTTCCGATGTTGACATGGCGCTGTCTCCCGCTGTAATGCTGTGTGAGTGATGTGCGATGACTTATATAGGCATGGGGCATGGTCACCGGGTGATGTCGCCCGGTGACCCGCCCCTTATGATGTCACAGTCCCATCATGCCCCAGGACTGTGATGTCATAAGGGGGCGGGGTCATGCCCCATGCCTATATAAGTCATTGCGCACCCCTTACACAGCATTACAGCGGGAGAGAGCGTCGTGTCAACATCGGAAGAAGAGAAGAAGCAACAAGACGGCAAAGAAGACCGGGCCACCGCTAGCAAAAGAGCCAGCAAAAGAGCAGAAGATAGCAGAAGAACCTGCCAGAAGAGCGGGAGAAGGACCAGAAGGACCGAGAGAAGAGGCTGGACACCGGGAGAAGAAACAGACACCGGGAGAAGAGGCCGGGGAGAGCGGAGAAATCAGAAGAAGACCCCCGAAGTCGGAAGAAGACCCCTGGAGCTGCCTAATAAATTACTTTAAAAACCTGTGTAGTGTGTTTTTTATTGACACTTTTTCCCCCAGGTGAATGGGTAGTGGTACAATGTACTCCATACTCATTCACATATTAAAGGGGGCTCCCGGATCCCGATAAGCCCTCTGCCCGCAGACCCCGACAACCAAAGGCCAGGATTGTCAGGAAGAAGCCCTTGTCCTCATCAACATGGGGACAAGGTGCTTTGGGGTGGGGGGCCACAGGGCATCCCCCTGCCCTAAAGTGCCCACCCCCCATGTTGAGGGCATGCGGCCTGGTGTGGTTCAGGAGGGGGGTGCTCGCTCGTCCCCACCTCTTTTCCTGACCGGCCGGGCTGCGTGCTCGGATAAGGGTCTGGTATAGATTTTGGGGGGACCCCACGCCAATTTTTCGGCATAGGGGGTTCCTCTTAAGATCCATACCATACCTAAGGGCCTGGTATGCCCCTAGGGGGAACCCATACTGTTTTTTTATTTAAATTTTGGCGCGGCATTCCCCCTCATGATTCATACCAGACAGCTGTCAGCACTGCCTGTCGCTCATCGCGAAAGGAAAAAACAGTTTTCCTTTCCTGATGAGTGAGCCAGCGCGACATGCACAGTACCCTATTGCTGAGAACCAGTGCGATAGGATCGCGCTGGAAACACAATCTCGCGGTCAGGTACTGTACCAGGACGAAAGTACTAATAATAATAGGAACACATGACAAAAACTTACTTTTATGCACAACTTTCTTGATCCTACTATACTGATCCTGCTCTCTCAATTTCAGGTCTGACCAGCGTTTCCTCAATTGCTCCTTGGATCGTTGTACCCCAAAAGTCCTGTGCAGACTTTTCACAACTTTAGTCATGATCTTGGCCTTTCTCACATTTGGTTTTCTCTACGGTCCATGATTCCCATCATAGTCTGTCCTCTTCAAGATGTCCACCATCTCCACCATCTCTTCAAAGGACATATTTGAGGCCTTATATCTCCTCCTGGAAGTGAAACTGCCTTGCTCCGGGCTTTCCTCATTGTTGCTTAGAACAGCACACACCTGCTGTGTTGTCGCCATGTGCTCTCCCACTGCCCTGAAAGAAAAGAGACAGCGAATACACTAGAAAGAAGGACAGGGGTGGAGTTTGACACATGCGCAGTGTATATAAAGCATAACACGCGGGCGATGTACGATCTGTGAGTGGAGGAGGGATTATCGTAAGCGATGATTGTTAAAACTAAGGTACAATTGTAACTTGGGGCATCAGTGGTTAGTGACCTATATTGCTTATAGATTGAGGCCTATATTGGGACAAGATTAGAAGAGCTTAGCCTGACATTAGGGTTTGTCTTGTGTTGGGTCTTGCAGATATAATGGATAAATTCACAGACCCTGACTTCCTGCCTAACTTCATTGATAAATACAGGGAGCTGCCATGTCTCTGGTAAGTCCAATGCAGGGACTATTCAAACAAGCAAAAGAGGAAGGCAGCACTGGATAAACTGTTGGAATTGGTGAAGCCTGTGTATCACACAGCAGATATCAACTGTTTGAAGGTCAAAATTGGTAGCCTGAGGAGCACATATAATAGGGAGCGCAAGAAGGTCCAGGATTCCCTGAGATCCAGAGCAGCAGCAGATGACGTATATGTCAACAGGCTGTGGTACTACGACAGACTGCATTTTTTGTCAGACCAGACAGAACCCAGGCCATCACTATCAACACTTCCTTTAACAGTTCCTTCCACATCAGCTGAGGCTCCTGAAGTCCAACTTGGGCCTTCCACCCAGGAAGAAGATGTGGAGGAGCCCAGCCTGACCCAGGTATAGAATTGTTGAACATATTTCTTGTCACAAATTGAATGTTGTTAACTAGATGCTATTGATCACTAATTTCTGATTTAACAAAGTGGCTTACATATCAATAGACAGTAGTAGCTAAAAATGATTGGGACAAGAAAAAAAAATGCTAGGGTCTGAATAATAGTCTTTTCCATTTTTTGCAACAGTCATGAGCTCAAAATTGTGTGTGATTGATGACCAAAAACCTAAAACTATGTACCATTTTCATTCACAGGAAAGTCTCAGCCAGGAGGAGGCCATGGCAAGCAGCCTGATAGAATCACAGGTTCCTCCCCTCTGCCTTCCAACCAAAAGGACCAGGAAGGCAAGGAATCTTGAGGAGTTCGTGGTTGCTTTCTTAAAACAGGCTAATGCGGCACTTAACACGACCCCTGGTGGCCATGAGGCATGCCATTCTCTGCATTCAGTATATGGTAGTCAAATGTATATGAAATGTACATTCTTATTTTTATGCACAAGGAGAACCCAACCCACCAAGGCCAACACCAGCAGTGCTGTCACCAACACCTGTGTTCTGTTACCTAGCTTCTGCCAAGCTGTCTTCTTGCTTTCCCACCAAACATTTTCCCCTCTCTTTTCAAAATTATCACACCACTCTTTTCTAGGTAAATTTCCATGTACAGAAGCTGTGCAGAATGTTCAGAAAATCGAGTGCATTAGTTAGCATGCAACCTAACAATAATCCATTAAAACTCCAGAAGAACTAAATTTATATAAAATCACAAAACCTTTTTTCATTGGCAAAACAATGTCACATGAAGAATATTTTGACAGCTGACATTTGCTGGCAGCAGTAGTTGGGAAGTGACACCAGGGGGGCAAAAATCCCAGGCAATTTTTTTAGCTTGCACCTCTTATACCTAAAGTACAGGAGTGGTTAAAGCCTAGTTAAAGCCACACACTATTTATAGTCCTGTATTCTGCATGTTATGATTTATTTTCAGCATTTGCTGAAAATGCAGTACAATAATTTTTTGCTTTCTGTCCCTCTGTGTAACATCCACAAGGATGGTGTCCTCATACATAGATATATTGCACAGGAAGAGAGGATGTATGCCTGACCAGGCCTATTACTGAGTGTTGATTACTAACAGCACTAGTCTGAAACTGCTGCTTATAAGACTGCGAAGTAATGTTAGCATAGTTTCCAACATTCTAAAAAAATTAATAGGGACACTTTTTTGTATGTAGGCTGAGTCTTATTTTAATTATGAGCAAGGCATTAGTTTGTAGGTGTGGCTTAGCAGTGAGAAAAATATGCCGCAATAAAAATGGACGTGGCTTAAAAGAGGTGTTGTTAGAGTCTTAAATGAAAGGGAGATGGAGGGAGAATGAAGAGGGAGAGAGAAGAAAAGCAAAAGGGAGAAAGAGGGAGAGAGAAAAAGAGAAAGGAAGAGAGATAAAGAGAGAGAAAGGGCAAGGGTCAGAGAATGTGCAGAGATGATACAAGAGACAGTCAGAGAGTGTGTGGAGATGATACAAGAGACGATCAGAGAGTGTGCGGAGATGGTAAGGTAGACTGTCAGAGAAGGTGTGGACATGGGACAGGAGAGGATGCAGACATTGTACAGGAAAGAATGAGAGGGTGCAGACATGGTGCCGGAGAGGGTAAGAGGGTGCAGACATGGTACGTGAAAATTGGGACTGTTGGCACCTATGGTTAGGGTGGTATATAGTGCCAGGTTAGGTGGTATAGAGCCAGGTTAGGTAATATAGAGCCATGTTAGGTGATACAGAGCCAGGTTAGGGTGGTATATAGATCCATGTTAGGGTGGTATATAGAGCCAGGTTAGGGTGATATAGAGCCAGGTTAGGTTGGTATACAGAGCCAGGTTAGGGTGGTATATAGAGCCAGGTTAGGGTGGTATGCAGAGCCAGGTTAGGGTGGTATACAGAGCCAGGTTAGAACGTCCAGCAGGTAAACATCACTTCATAGCCACTTACCTGCAACTTTCTGGTGCCTGCAGGACTGTCACCTGAGGGATCTCCATGCGGCTAACAGTTTCTTCCATGTGTAGAGTGGAGAGAGGAGGGGCCTCTGAACTGGCCGGGCAGCTAATCGGCTGCAGTGTACCAGCGAATTGCTCTGCTTGTACATTGAAGAGAGAAGCTGATTAGCCGATTAGCTGCCTGGGCATTGGAGGCCCCTCCTCTCTTCACTGTACACACGGAGGAGACTGGAGATTTCCAGCGGCCATGTCTCTTCACAGCTGGGAGCTGCGACCGGAGATCCCCTGGGAAAAAGCCAATTTCCCGTGCACAAAGCAAGGTCCATAAAGACATGGTTGAGTGAGCTTGGCGTGCAGGAACTTGGCTAGCCTGTACAGAATCCTGAGGAATCAAATCCTGGATTGGGCAGTGTATGACGGAGGGTGATTATTTAGCAATGCTGGGGGCGCTAATCTTGCACTCACAAAGATAGAAAAAGGTAGGAAACAGGCAGAAATGGTAGACTAATGAGGGGTAGAGAGGACACATTTTGTGAATTAATTTCCGTAGTGCAAGATATTAACTTGTATAACTGCATGTGGTTGTATGACCCTTTCTCATGTCAGATACTCTGATAATTTGTAGATTGTTGAGTGGATTCTTACAGAATACTAAATTATTGTTATATACTCTAAATATTATCTAAAATACTACATTCACAGATATTTGTATACATTCATGTCACCAAGATTTGATTGGATGATTTACAAAAGGATTTGAAAATATTTACTCAATAAATTGTATGAATTGGAATCTAAGTTATCCAATCATATGAAAAGCAACTTCCTGTTAACAAATTTATATGCACATGATTGGGTATTCAAAATGAGCAGGAATAGGCTTTCCACACGATTGGAAAATTGAAGTAAATATTTAAACAAATTATAGATTGAAGATTCTAAGCTCTTTTAGTAAATCAGCCACAATGACTAATTCGTTTAACACTTTAGAAGATCTCCTGAGTAATTCTGATGTATACAACTTTATTGGAACAGTGTCTATGATCAACACCATTCCTGGTATTGTGGATGTGCCCCTTCCCACTCACACAGCTCGGCACAGCACAAACATCATCAATGTGCTGTATTTTGTAACTCGTTAAAGATTGAAAACCATAAAAATAGCTGTGCTGGGAGTTGGGCTATAGACGGGCTAAAGACTTTCATTTTACTTTCCTTCTCTAAATATTGAACAGGTTTGGAAAGAGTATTTTACAGAAATACATAAAAGCAAAATCTTACTATCACTATCAAGTTCTAAAGCAATGTGGAAGCAAACAATTCTAGCTGCTATAGATGCAGAATTTTCTTGAGTTTAGTGTTCCCATGTCATTTGAAACACTGTACAGCCAGTCTTATGTCAATTAATTTTTATTCAAACTATTTACTGCCGAAATACAAACAGTGTATAAGGAAAAAAAAAAGGAAAGAAAGAGAACGTCAGAAACTTTGTTGAAGAAATAACATACAACAGTCGATTTCACAATAGTTAAACAATACTACAAATTTAGTTATTACACCAGTTAACCCAAGGTTGCCATAGTTTCTCAAATGTGGCTTATGAGGTTAATCTAAGGGATAGCAATTTTTAAAGTAGATAATTAATCTTGAGTAGGATGATAGCTTTAGATGGATTGGGTGCCAGCTGCGTTCTATACCCAGTTTAATTATTAATATACTGTACACTATATTGTCAAAAGTATTGGGACATTTGCCTTTACACGCACTTTAGCAGTGTGTCTATGGGAATGTTTGACAATTCTTCCTGAAGCATATTTGTGAGGTCAGGCACTGATGTTAGAAGAGAAGGCCTGACTCTCAGCCTCTGCTCTAATTCATCCCAAAGGTGTTTTATTGGGTTGAGATCAGGACTCTGTGCAGGCCAGTCAAGTTCCTTCACCCCAAACATGCTCAACCATGTCTTTATGCACCTTGCTTTGTGCACTGGTCCATATCATTTGGTGGAGGAGGGATTATGGTGTGGTGTTTTCTTTCAGGGGTTGGGCGTGGCCCCGTAGTTCCAGTGATGTGAACTCTTAAGGTGTCAGCATACCAAGACATTTTGGACAATTCCATGCTTCCAACTTTGTGGGAATGGTTTGGAGATGGCCCCTTCTTGTTCCAACATGACTGCACACCAGTACACAAAGCAAGGGCCATAAACACATGAATGAGCAAGTTTGTTCCGGCCAGTCAAGTTCCTCCTCCTCAGAGTCCTGACCTCAACCTGAACACCTTATGGATGAATTTGAGCAGAGACTGCGAGCCAGGCCTTCTCATTCAACATCAGTGCCTGACCTCACGAATGCGGTTCCTGGAAGAATGGTCAAACATTATCATAGACACACCCCTAAACCTTGTGGACAGCCTTCCCAGAAGAGTTGAAGCTGTTATAGTTGCAAAGTGTGGGCCAACCCAATATGGAACCCTATGTACTAAGACTGAGATGCCATTAAAGATCATGTGCGTGTAAATGCAGGTGTCCCAATACTTTTGACAATTAAGTGTATACACATCAGTGGCTTTCTAATAGAATTTAGTGTTTCTGATGTCATATTAGCCAGTATGTTTTTGACAGAAAGAACACTAATAAATCATTATATTCCTTGATTTTAAATGAATCTGTGCAAACCTGGCCTTTTTACAAGGAACCAACCAACTAAAGTACGTTTATTAACAAGCCATATAACATTCTAGTGCCTACCAGGTAGCCATACATTGGAAATAGACTATTTATTTATCCTCTTCAAACTTAAAGAATATTGATATTTTATTCCGTAATGACTACCATCTCTTGTAACAATTAACTTGATTATGTTACCATGGCATGGCTATCATGGACATAAAAAATGATACACTATTCCTCATCCCTGAGTAATACATAAGAGAAATAGAAACAACAAATATGAGACTTTTTAGGCACTGTATCAAAAAAACAAAAACATATATAAAGGTAAATATTGTCTTTTATTAGGAAATAGATTAAAAAGTGATTAAAAACATTGTTAGTATTAACCCAAACTAATGTGTGAGCATACCCACCCCTGTACACAGGTAGGGAACCTCCAAAGTATTGACACTGGCATTTGTACAATAAAACAAACAGAGTCACCAAGAACCAATAAAAAAGCGGAGGAGCTATGTCTGTAGAGAGGTGTGGAGCCTCACACTAGGCGGACGATGGTGTGCTCAATATGTTTTGCGTTGACAATTAATGCTTCTTCGGGAATGTGAAAGGTTAATTACAGTATTAAACCCAGTTCGAGAATAAACATAGACATAGTTCAAAATGACAATTTAAACAGATATACTAACATGCTACAGTGGGGACAGAACGTATTCAGACCCCCTTAAATGTTTCACTCTATTGCAGCCATTTGCTAAAATCATTTAAGTTCATTTTTTTCCTCATTAATGTACACACAGCACCCCATATTGACAGAAAAACACAGAATTGTTTACATTTTTGCAGATTTATTAAAAAAGAAAAACTGAAATATCACATGGTCCTAAGTATTCAGACCCTTTGCTCAGTATTTAGTAGAAGCACCCTTTTGATCTAATACAGCCATAAGTCTTTTTGGGAAAGATGCAACAAATTTTTCACACCTGGATTTGGGGATCCTCTGCCATCCCTCCTTGCAGATCATCTCCTGTTCTGTCAGGTTGGATGGTAAACATTGGTGGATAGCCATTTTTAGGTCTTTCCAGAGATGCTCAATTGGGTTTAAGTCGGGGCTCTGGCTGGGCCATTCAAGCACAGTCATGGAGTTGTTGTGAAGCCACTCCTTCATTATTTTAGCTGTGTGGTTAGGGTCATTGTCTTGTTGGAAGGTAAACCTTCAGCCCAGTCTGAGGTCCTGAGCACTCTGGAGAAGGTTTTCATCCAGGATATCCCTGTACTTGGCTGCATTCATCTTTCCCTCAATTTCAACCAGTCTTTCTGTCCCTGCAGCTGAAAAACACCCCCACAACATGATGCTGCCACCACCATGCTTCACTGTTGGGACTGTATTGGACAGGTGATGAGCAGTGCCTGGTTTTCTCCACACATACCGCTTAGAATTAAAGCCAAAAAGTTCTATCTTGGTCTCATCAGACCAAAGAATCTTATTTCCCACCATCTTGGAGTCCTTCAGGTATTTTTTAGCAAACTCCATGCAGGCTTTCATGTGTCTTGCACTGGGGAGAGGCTTCCGTCGGGCCACTCTGCCATAAAGCCCCGACTGGTGGAGGGCTGCAGTGATGGTTGACTTTCTACAACTTTCTCCCATCTCCCGACTGCATCTCTGGAGCTCAGCCACAGTGATCCTTGGGTTCTTCTTTACCTCTCTCACCAAGGCTCTTCTCCCCTGATAGCTCAGTTTGGCCGGACGGCCAGCTCTAGGAAGGGTTCTGGTCGTCCCAAACATCTTCCATTTAAGGATTATGGAGGCCACTGTGCTCTTAGGAACCTTAAGTGCAGCAGAAATGTTTTGGTAACCTTGGCCAGATCTGTGCATTGCCACAATTCTGTCTCCGAGCTCTTCAGGCAGTTCCTTTGACCTCATGATTCTCATTTGCTCTGACATGCACTGTGAGCTGTAAGGTCTTATATAGACAGGTGTGTGGCTTTCCTAATTAAGTCCAATCAGTATAGTCAAACACAGCTGGACTCAAATGAAGGTGTAGAACCATCTCAAGGATGTTCAGAAGAAATGGACAACACCTGAGTTAAATATATGAGTGTCACAGCAAAGGGTCTGAATACTTAGGACCATGTAATATTTTTTTCTTTTTTAATAAATCTACAAAAATGTCAACAACTCTGTGTTTTTCTGTCAATATGGGGTGCTGTGTGTACATTAATAAGGAACAAAATGAACTTAAATTATTTTAGCAAATGGCTGCAATATAACAAAGAGTGAAAAATTTAAGGGGGTCTGAACACTTTCCGTCCCCACTGTATATACTAGTGAATAGACCTAGGCACTTACAAGCAACATATGTTGACCACAAAGAGTGAAGAACAGAGCCAGTGGCAGGTATGCCCCCCCCATATAGAGGCAGATATAAGTTTAAACCAATGTATTAGCGATATCAACAATAAACAACAAAATTTAATTTTATCACTAGATAACATAAAATAGAATGCTTTTAGTCTAATTAAAGGTCCAAAGAAATTTGGAATGATTAGGTAATCAAACAGAATTAAAAAAAAAAAAAAAATCACATACATAAAATTCCTTCAATCATTATAAGAAAATGTATAATTGAAAAAACGTCTTCTGTAAAATAGAAAATTACATGGACTGAAAATAAAGAACATTGGTTCAATAAAGAGAAATGCTGCTGGCACCGCAAAATTAAGCAGAAACCATTGTGACTTGAATAGCTGCCACTGGGAATTAGTCACTGTTTTTTCAGCCAGATCAATATTAGATAGAAATTAATTTTAGTGTGAGCTTAGTTGAAGATAAAAGATTTTATCGAAAAAAAATAATACACATGTTTGCAAAGTGCATGCTCAAAATAATAATACAACTTTATTAATAACATTCAATTTTTAAGCAATAAACATTTCATAACATCTGTGTTATTTGTGTAATATAAAAAGGTAAACAATTTCTGAATATCAGTTGAACTTATGCTCTTAGGGGAAAATAGATATGTTTCTTCAGGTAGTAGATATCAGTATTATGTACTATTTTAAAGGGACATGCCATTTGAGTTGGATTGCTACTAGAAATTGTGTGATGTTATTTTTATTTCAGTCCTATGAAATGTTGTATAGATTTGGCTCTGTGAATAATTTAGTATGAAGAATATAATTTGGGAGTTTCACTCTTCAGTACAACAGTGCTCATAATCGGGCCATATTAAAGTGAAAGTAAGTCTGCAGTGGAGTGTTGGTTATTGCCATAATGTTTACATACACACAACATACATACATACATACATATTATGGCACTTTTACCTGACAAGTGTGTCCTTCTGCACTGACCGATCTGCAGTAGGCTGTTAAGGCTCCTTCCTTCATTGCTATTTACAGGTCCTCCATGATCATCTGTGGCCATTGAGAGGACTCTGATGAAGCAACCCCTGTGCATGTATCCGGAGTTACATTGTCCCTGATGCATAGCTCAACTGAGCCCTGCACATGCATCACAAGCAGTGCACACCAAAGAAGAGTGAAAGAGGAAGCCATGTTTTAGCAGAAGAAATATTGGATGTCTCTTTTGCAAAATGTATGTTTAGTTACACTTATGCCCTGTACACACGGTCGGACTTTGTTCGGACATTCCGACAACAAAATCCTAGGATTTTTTCCGACAGATGTTGGCTCAAACTTGTCTTGCATACACACAGTCACATAAAGTTGTCGGAAAATCCGATCGTTCTAAACGTGGTGACGTAAAACACGTACGTCGGGACTATAAACGGGGCAGTAGCCAATAGCTTTCATCTCTTTATTTATTCTGAGCATGCGTGGCACTTTGTCCGTCGGATTTGTGTACACACGATCGGAATTTCCGACAATGGATTTTGTTGTCGGAAAATTTTATATCCTGCTCTCAAACTTTGTGTGTCGGAAAATCCGATGGAAAATGTGTGATGGAGCCTACACACGGTCAGAATTTCCGACAACAAGGTCCTATCACACATTTTCTGTCAGAAAATCCGACCGTGTGTATGGGGCATTACACTGCCTGTTGCCAAAGAAATACAAGAAATGAAGCATCAAATTTGTGTATGGCCTGTTAGTCGTACACATTTGTAACACTATATTAGTAATAACTGGTGTATTAGGATCACATCCTATGGTGGCAAATACAAAATGGTGTTGTGTGTGCAATACTACAACACAACATCTCCCCTATACTATAATGTAAATAAATTCCCTTCAGTGACACCATACATGGAACTAAAACACACCTCCCCCAGTTGCATCCTTAACAAAGTGTATCATGTATCAGTATGCAATATAGTGCAAAAAATTGTAAACAATATACAATTTGTAAAAATAATATGGTGTGGCACTTGCAATACTACAACACAACAACAATCCCCATACAATAATCTAAATAATTTGTCTTGTGCCCAGAAGTAGAAAATCCAGGATCTTCACTTATTGTTTTTGATATGTGCTCCCCTTGTGAACACCACACTCACCAGATCTCCATAACCCACTATAAAGGGGTCTTTAGCGCTTCAAGAGTGTATCTTCCCATCAGCAGGTTTATCCAGATTCGCTCCCCAGCACCAGTTCTTCCTAAACTTTCCTCCAGTTTGTATATGCAAACAAAGAAAAATCAGGAGGCAGCACTTACTCCATAGCATTGCTTATACAGTATATACACAAGCCACACTGAATGTAAACCACTTCCTGGAGCCACCTGCTTTCCACAGACCAGAAGTATGAAAATGGAAGTAACATAGTAATCCCTGCCCTACCCTACGTTACTTCTGCTTTTATACTTCTGGTCTGTGGAGAGCAGGTGGCTCCTGGAAGTGGTTTACATCTGCTGTAGCTTGTGTATATACAATCACTGTTATGGAGTAGGTGTATTTTAATTGTTTTAAATTGCCAATAAATGCAGAATTACATTATTGGAGGCTGCCTCCTGCATTTTTTTAATTGATTGAACTCTTACAATTGCTTTGAATAATAATCTTGTAATGTCTTGCAGTTGTTTACAATGTGATAGCCTTACATACTAAAAAAATGTGTCTGTGGCTACTAAACCTTGAAATCTGTTTTAAGCTGCTTCCTGACTGGGCCCTTGTAAAATGAAGGCCGGACGGAAACCCTATTGTTCATATGATGTCCTCCCAAGAGCATGTCACCTGCTGTGTCCACCAGAGGATGAATGATCGGTGTACCGACCCAATGCTGGTACCATGTGATCTCTGCGACCAATCACAGTAGATCACATGACAATTGTAAATAATAAATGTCTTCCTTTCATGCCATTCATTGTGTACAATTATACCATAAGAAGATTTGCGTTGCGCTTGATTAAATATCATACGGGGAAATATCCAAAATCACTTGTGAAAATAATGTCACTGCTCACATATAATGTACATAATTGTGCAAAAAATATATATATAAAAAAAGGTTTGCGTTGTGCTTGATTATATATCATACGGGTTAATATCAAATTCTATTGTAAAATTAAAATAATTTATATCACTCACATGCAATATGCATACAATATATATATAAACCTGTGAACAGTTAAAATATGAAGTGCACACATGCACCTTGAATGGTGCTAAAATATAATTGTGCGTAAATTATATATCAAATGTAGTGACAAAACTTGAAAAAACATGCAATGCTCTTATAACGTGCAACATGCAAATATCTATTGAAATATTAAACATAAAACGCACACTGTGTTTGTAGAGATGCAATCAACAATTCTCATATTAGTGTCCCAAAATAAAAAGTGCTTCCATATCCATAAGAATCAAAAAACTTCCAAATCCTCCAATGTGCTGAATTCCAGTGCCATAAACAATCGTGATGTGCCTCTGTGCCCCCCCACAGTGGTTGCGCTCACCTTGGAGCGTGTGACACAGTGTTTAAATTGTGTCAAAACACGCTGTGTAGCCACCCCCTGGGCTATGTATGGTTAGCTAGATCGATCTCCACTCTGGGTCAGTTTGGCTCCATAGACATCATTCATAAAAACGAAAAGAGACTATATAGTGTAATCCAATTTAAAGTATTTATTCGAACGACAATTTTCCCACAAAAGGGTTACTCACATTTCCTTGGTGCTATTGTGCACCAAACAATCCAAAGCTCTGAAGGGTATACCGAATGGTCTGCCGCGGGGTATGCGCTTCTCCCGGCTCAGCTGCTCACTGCTCAGCTGTTCGCTGCTCACTCCGTCCTGGCCCCTCCCCTACGCGTGTTCAACACAGGGAGTCACGTGTCTTCATCAGGGGGATGTAAATGTATTAATGTAAAAAAAGAAAAGTAAAAAGTAAAAAATATTTTAAAAAATTGATAAACAAATATTTAATTTTTTTTACATCATGGGCTCTGTTCAAAGAACCAGATTGCATGATGTATGTAGGTGTCCAGACACATTTTCCCTAAATACTACATGCGATCCTGAAACTGTCAATTAACTATACCGTTCTGCAGTACAGGAACAGGTTTTAAACTCAATTCACAGAAGGAAATAAATAATTAAATGCATGCAGTAATTAGGTAGTGGTCGAGGCATGTGGTATTTAAGGAATGCGTACTGGTTGATAAGGGTGGCCGCCAGTGTCCTTAGCAACCAGTAAACAACATGGTTGTTAAGGAGCTGGCAGCCACCCCATCCTTAACAGCCAATAAGTCATGAAAGTAAGAAGAATTTACAGCAATAAAAACATGAAGAAAAACATGGCATGGGGTCCCTCCAGTGCATACCAAGCCCTACCAAGTGCTTCCTCCTGAACTATACCAGGCAACATGCCTTCAACATGGGGGATGCTTTGGAGCAGCTCTGCCCCCAATGCACCTTGTCTCATTGTTGATAGGGACAAGGCCCTTTTCCGCATAACCCTGGTCGGTGGTTGTGGGGGTCTGTGGGTAGTGGCTTATTGGAATCTGGAACCCCTACTTAACAAGGGTATCCTAGATCCTGCCCCCATGTGAATGAGTAGGGGTACATAGTACCCCTACTCATTCACAGCTCTGCCGTCTCACCGCTAAATAAACTAAGGGGTGGGGCCACCCGGGGATGTTATTGGGTGGCTGTGTCCTTTTGTAACATCACCAACCCAACATGCCCTGGTGAGTGATGTCACAAGGGGGTGGAGGCCAACCGGGTGAAGTCCCTGGGTGGCCCCGCTCCTTAGAATATTTAGCAACTGGAGGCGGAGGAGCTTTTGTTTTGGGTTGGTGGCCAGCGTTCATCATGATGGATATGGGATCTACACCATGGGACCATTTTTATTTATTTTCAAATAAAGGACTTATCAAAAACCTTTGTTGCATTTTTATTCACTTTTATCACATTTTTGGTTTGGACCCCACACATTTTTTTTTTAATTTTGGCAGGGGGGTTTCCCCTCTAAATCCATACCAGACCCAAAGAGCCTGATATGGATTGGGGGGGACCCCACACCTTTTTTTCTTAATATGTCATTGCCAGCAATTATTCAAACATTCAGCTGATGACTCATCAGTTATTAAGGATGCAATGGCAGCCCACTCCTTAACAACCATGTTGTTTACTGGTGGTTAAGGATGCTGGTGGCCAGCCACTCCTAAACAACCAGCTATTTACACTGTTTATTAGGGATGCCAGCTACTGCCGGGGTAATTACCGCAGACTTTTACTACTAAAATACTGCATGACTTCATAAAATAGTGCATGAGGTATTTTAGTAGTGTTTTTTAGTGAAAGGCAAAAACAATTTAAAAAACGCTGTGCGGTATCTTACCGTATACTCAAATGTGGTAAGATACCGCTTTGTGAATGGAGCCCACTGTCACCACAGATCTGCCAGCACACTTTGAACAGAGTTAGCTATGGTAAACATTAACTCATGGACCCCCCTCCCCAATGCTGAATAGCAGTGGAAAACGTAATTTCTTGAGTTTTTTAATGTTTTCTGAAAGAGACCATGTAATAAATACAAAGTAGGTATTATCTCAATTTGGCTGAAAAAGCTAAAACACACTTTAAGGATCTACCACAGACCACAGACTATTTTGGTGGAAAGTGTTAAACCTTACACCAGCAAAATAAATCCAGACGATTGTTACCAACATGTTTTGCATCCAGCTCTACAATTTCTGAGGCATTTCTACAAAGTTTTAAAGCACACATTGAAAATCAATTGGCCTCACATAATAAATGGTACATTGTTGCAAAGAAATTCAAACATGTGATAAGCTGCTGAGCATTCGCTTAGGGTCATATGCCCTGAACGGCAGAAAACTCTGGAAGGAGAAAAGGGCAGCCCATGCTCCATGTTTGTGGGTTGTCAGAACATTTGGGGTTAAAAGAATTTATATTCATATATATATAGGCCTTTATATTGTATATTTTTCAAATGAACATGAGAGGAGCCATTTTGGCTCTAAAGTTGAATCAGAGTTCATAGCCCATGAATAGGCATTGTTGCAAAAGTTGCTTTATGTCTTGAGACTGTGTAAAAATACCAGTATCCCAGGTTATATATCTTTTGTCTTTGACACTTATAGATAAGGGGAGTTGGTACAAACTTACACAGCCTGCAAAACTAAATAGTATTTTCAGAATAAACCACGTAACAAAAAGGGCTTATCCACAAATTATATATTTTAAATAATAATGTTTCTTTTATACATCTTTACAATGTATCTTTATTAGGTAACATTATATAAACCTGTTTACTACATATATATTATTAATAGGGTGCAAATATGTCTTATATAATATCTTATTTAGGAAACCATTCATGAATAACTGATAGGCTTATCGTAAGAATCCTGACTACACTTTCATGGCATTTACAACCCCAGTTAATTGTGTGGGGTATATTTTCTCATACACATGTACCAATGTATACCTTTTTAGGTAATTAAAGTTTGGTTGAGCATATTCTTGACTAATCCAATCCATTGTTAGTGCTGCTTTGGAGTGAAATGAATTCTAACTGCAGTATGAATTTGTTTTGCTTCTAAACCAAGGGAGATACATATATATTGTTATATCTCATAATACTGACTTCAAAGTTTTAGAATTGGATTGGTTATAGTATGTGTTAAACCATTGATTCATTCTAAATCTAAAATATAAGCTTTGATCAAATTATCAAGCTGTGCAAAATATAACAATTTTTGTTTGTGCATTTAAGAGTGTAATAAGAAGGTCTGTTGGTTTTGAGAAGAGATCACATCATAGTATTAAGGTAAACAATATTTGTTTACACAAGTCCGTGAAGTCACAGAAGGCTATTCACAAGTTACCAGGTTTAAAATGTACAAGTATCATTTAAGTATTGAAATGTGGTATTTTGTTATAAGAAATTGAATAAGAGAACTGTGAATATTATCTGAACCATCATTTATCTTTGATATGTAGGAGTATATCCATTTATTTGTTTTATCACAAAATATACCTGATATTATTTTGCACTGTATTTTTAGTTAATAAATATATATTTTTAAGCAACATCATTTGTATCACTTGTCTTCAAAATAGCACGGATAAACAAACTTGAATTTCTTGTTGGTATTGGTATAAAATTGTAAATCTCCCAAATCAAAGATTTGCATATTTTCATGATTACAATACTATTTTGTTATTTCAGTATAAACATTCTGACAGGGTGTTTACTGCCATTAGCACGCTGTCTCTCCTACTGGGGAAACTGAATGTACGCAGCTGCCTACTACTGATAAATTCAGGATGACTGCATAACTCTGCCACTTATCATCTCCTGCTGGGCGATCACCAGTTGCTGCAAACAGGACTGCATGCTCCTGGGACTGCATCCACCTATGTTGGGGCTGTAGCATGCACTATTTCAGTTTGGTGGGCATTGTTAGAGTTACAGTACATACCTGTAAGTAGGGTTCAAGTCTTTGTGAAAAAAAGACGGGGTGAGAGGAAGCGAAAAGGGAAGATAATGAAGTTTCACCCCCTTTCCTCCATTTTTTTCCTTACTCTGCTATTATGCCTCTATTCTTCCTGCCCAAACAAATTTTCTTCTTTTTTCTTTTTCTCCCACTCCCTGTTTTTTCTTTTCTCTTCCTTTTCCTTTTCCCCTCGTCTTTCGATATCCCCACCCCTCTTTATCCCTTTAAAAAAAAGCATTAAAGAGGGGCAGTCTGATGTGAAGCTTCAGTGTGCCATATCAGGATTTAATAAAGTTGGATGTGATCTGACACCCTGTTTGATTTCCTGATATCTTATCAGGATTGACTTCACAGAGCCTGGTTAGGTTCTCTTTGGTTGACATCCAGAGTGAGAGGTGAGGGGATTTCATACAGGCTTGTGTGGCATCTCTCTACATGTTTTCTGTAGACTAGATATTCCACAATAATATTTTATTGTGGGCAGCTATTTCCTTGTTAGAGTGCAAACTTTTAAGTACATTTCAATTGTATGTTGCAACAAATTGTGACATTAAAAGGAACTGAACTGAAAGTAAGGCTCCTAATTTTGCTTTAAAAAAATACCTACACAGATCCAATGGCCAAACAGGCAAATCCCCAGCATAGTTTATTTCTTCCTAGGTGCGAAGAATTCAAAGACTTTCCAAATTAATCAGTTATAGACAAATATTCTTAATCATTAGGGCAAACAAGTCAAAAAGTATACTCATTGCTATCCCTCCTGATTGCACATGCAGAAAATGTAAAACATGAACAAAGGTTTACTCTTCTATGAAGGGGAGACAAGCACAGCTTGGTGGCCTGAAGCATTGAGGTTAATAAGATGCAATCAAAAGATGGGCTTGCCATCCCTACTCCTTTTCATTACCATTGAAAAAGAGGGCCTCAATGTCCCAAAAGACTCTATAGGCAAAGAAAAGCATGACCCCAAAATAAGCTGCATCTATTACTAAAGAAAAAGAAAATAACCCTTCCTGTCTCAAAAGACCCACTGGCTAGAAAGTGTACCCCAAACACAAGAGGACCTACCTTTTCCTAGGGGTAAAAAGTACAAAACAATGTTAAATTGATCAATTGAAGAACATCTTTCAAGTGTATCTAAGCACATTTCTTTGCTTTGGATATAGTATGTAGTAGACCTTTTGTCGGGTTTTTATTTATAAAACACAGAAAATCAGTCCTGCAATGTTACTGATCCCAGCACTCAAAAGACTAAAAGTTCATATACATTAGCTGCTATTTTAAACAAAATAATCTGTGAAAAAGAATATGCAAGAAAGATATGATAATCATCCAAGCATTAACAAAACTTTAAAGTTGCTAAACACAATTGGTGCATAAAAAATAGAAAAAACATTTAACATAAAACGTGTGGTTTAACACAAACACCACTGAGTAAAAAACATATAGTCCATAGCATATATGGGGTGATCCGTATTCAATCAGAAACATAAGTAATCCCTGTATACCGTCACCGATACACTACATGCACTCATCTCCCCTATGGTAATGCACTCACCACAGGTATGAGTAAAACCAGCCTGGTATCTCCAAAAATTCATGATTGGCAACTGTACATGCACAGTGGAGGCTCCTCATAAGATAGCGCAGTGGTACACCAATGGAAAACAAAGGAACACTCTGCATAGCATAATACTGTTTCTTTATTAATACCAAATCCCCCACAATAAAAACATGCTTACAAGATGCAAGATTAAAATCAGCATTGAATCATTAACTTGTGCAAACAGCATACAGCATGTGTCCTCTCACCGCTTCCTGGAAAGCTGGCCGCTATGAGACCCGGGATGACACACCAACTGATTGACAGGAGAGCCGTGTGAAGATACCAGGATGGTTTTACTAATGGAAAAAAGGTGCAGTGCTTAAATATATAGTTCCCAAGGTGATGAATCCTCAAAGCAGTCTTAAGATGTATCACATACAGTATCATGGTGAGTAGGGATGAGCTTCGCGTTCGAGTCAAACCCATGTTCGACTCGAACGTCGGCTGTTCAATCGTTTGTCGAATTGCGAATGTTATGGGCCGTTCACGCCAAATTCGCGTGGCGTGTCACGGCCCATAATTCACTGCGGCATCGCAGTGCATTGCTGGCTGATGATTGGCCAAGCATGCACTATGACCCGCATGCTTGGCCAATCACAGCGCCATCAGTAGAGAGAGCTGTAATTGGCCAAAGCCAGGGTGGCTTTGGCCAATTATGGCTCAAGGGGTTTAGAACACGCCCCACACTATAAAAGGCCGCCTGCATGGCGGCCCTGTGTAGTGTGTTCCAGCGTGCTTAGATAGACAGAGAGACAGTGTCATTTCATTTGAGTTAGCTAGATTAGGCAGGACATTCAGTGAGTTAGCTGCACTTACAGTGTATTGTGTATATATATGCATCCCAGGTGTTGTATATATATATATATATATATATATATATATATATATATATATATATATATACACTGTATTCAGTTTAGCTAGATCCGTTCCTGTTATCTTCCTACTGACAGGCAGGCTTGTCTTGTTACAGTATTTACAGCTACCTGAAGAAAATTGCTGGTGTTCTTTTGATCCTATTAGTACCACAGTCAGGCAGCTAGACTATTTACAGTTAGTGTAGTGCGTCCTCCTCACAGTGTTCAGTTAAAGCTACAAGTTAGTTTAGTGTGACCTCTGCACAGTGTTCAGCTAAAGCTACAAGTTAGGGTAGTGCGTCCTCCTCACAGTGTTCAGTTTAGCTAGATCCGTTCCTGTTATCTTCCTACTGACAGGCAGGCTTGTCTTGTTACAGTATTTACAGCTACCTGAAGAAAATTGCTGGTGTTCTTTTGATCCTATTAGTACCACAGTCAGGCAGCTAGACTATTTACAGTTAGTGTAGTGCGTCCTCCTCACAGTGTTCAGTTAAAGCTACAAGTTAGTTTAGTGTGACCTCTGCACAGTGTTCAGCTAAAGCTACAAGTTAGGGTAGTGCGTCCTCCTCACAGTGTTCAGCTAAAGCTACAAGTTGGTGTAGTGCGTCCTCCTCACAGTGTTCAGCTAAAACTACAAGTTAGTGTAGTGCGACCTCTGCACAGTGTTCAGCTAAAGCTACAATATAGTGTAGTGCGTCCTCCTCACAGTGTTCAGCTAAAACTACAAGTTAGTTTAGTGCAACCTCTGCACAGTGTTCAGCTAAAGCTACAAGTTAGTGTAGTGCGTCCTCCTCACAGTGTTCAGCTAAAACTACAAGTTAGTGTAGTGCGACCTCTGCACAGTGTTCAGCTAAAGCTACAAGTTAGTGTAGTGTGTCCTCCTCACAGTGTTCAGCTAAAACTACAAGTTAGTGTAGTGCGACCTCTGCACAGTGTTCAGCTAAAGCTACAAGTTAGTGTAGTGCGTCCTTCTCACAGTGTTCACCTAAAACTACAAGTTAGGGTAGTGCCACCTCTGCACAGTGTTCAGCTAAAGCTACAAGTTAGTGTAGTGCGTCTTCCTCACAGTGTTCAGCTAAAGCTACAAGTTAGTGTAGTGCTTCCTCCTCACAGTGTTCAGATAAAGCTACAAGTTAGTGTAGTGCGTCCTCTGAACAGTGTTCAGCTAAAGCTACAAATTAGTGTAGTGCGTCCTCCTCACGGTGTTCAGCTAAAGCTACAAGTTAGTTTAGTGTGACCTCTGCACAGTGTTCAGCTAAAGCTACAAGTTAGGGTAGTGCGTCCTCCTCACAGTGTTCAGCTAAAGCTACAAGTTAGTTTAGCGTGACCTCTGCACAGTGTTCAGCTAAAGCTACAAGTTAGGGTAGTGCGTCCTCCTCACAGTGTTCAGCTAAAGTTACAAGTTAGTTTAGTGTAACCTCTGCACAGTGTTCAGCTAAAGCTACAAGTTAGGGTAATGTGTCCTCCTTACAGTGTTCAGCTAAAGCTACAAGTTGGTGTAGTGCATCCTCCTCACAGTGTTCAGCTAAAACTACAAGTTAGTATAGTGCGACCTCTGCACAGTGTTCAGCTAAAGCTACAAGTCAGTGTAGTGCGTCCTCCTCACAGTGTTGTGCGTCCTCCTCACAGTGTTCAGCTAAAACTGCAAGTTAGTGTAGCGCGAGCTCTGCACAGTATTCAGCTAAAGCTACCTGTAGAATGTTGGTGGTGTTTTCCTGATCCTATCACTACCGCAGGCAGCTAAATAAGCTACAAGTTAGTTTTTTGCGAGCTCAGCACAGTGTTCACCTAAAGCTACCTATCAAAGGTTGGTGGTGTTTTCCTGATCCTATCGCTACCGCAGGCAGCTAAATAAGCTACAGGTTAGTTTTGTGCAAGCTCTGCACAGTGTTCACCTAATGCTACCTGTAGAAGGTTGGTGGTGTTTTCCTGATCCTATCACTACCGCAGGCAGCTAAATAAGCTACAAGTTATTTTTTTGCGAGCTCTGAACAGTGTTCACCTAAAGCTACCTGTAGAAGGTTGGTGGTGTTTTCCTGATCCTATCACTACCACAGGCAGCTAAATAAGCTACAAGTTATTTTTTTGCAAGTTCTGCACAGTGTTCACCTAAAGCTACCTGTCGAAGGTTGGTGGTGTTTTCCTGATCCTATCACTACCGCAGGCAGCTAAATAAGCTACAAGATAGTTTTTTTCAAGCTCTGCACAGTGTTCAGCTAAAGATACCAGTAGAAGGCTGGTGGTGTTCTCATACTACAGGCAGGCAGTTGATTTTGCTAGCTGCAGTATCAGTATATATATATATATATATATATATATATATATATATATATATATACTGATACTGCAGCTAGCAAAATCAACTGCCTGCCTGTAGTATGAGAACAACACCAGCCTTCTACTGGTATCTTTAGCTGAACACTGTGCAGAGCTTGAAAAAATACATATATCCCAGCTGCCAATGCGGCCTCTTCCCTCGGCTCAATGGCATCAGTGACTCTTTCCCTAGCCCCACCATGTCCTCCTGAGGAGTCCCTCGAACTGTTTGACCACAGTGTTGGGTACATGCTCCAGGAGGATGCCCAGCGTTTAGAAGGCTCTGATGATGATACTGAGCTAGATGAAGGCAGTAACGTGAGCATGGACAGAGGGGGTGCCCAAGGACAGCAATCTGGCAGTCATGCTCCCCCTGCCAGGTTTGCTCCAGTGATGAGGAGGGAGGGGATGATGAGGTCACTGACTCAACGTGGGTGCCTGATAGGAGAGAGGAGGAGGAGGAGGAGGCACATCACCAACGAGGCAGGATGCCCTCCAGGGGCCAGCCTAGGGCAGCAAACTGACTGCATCACACCCCAAAGCTCCACATGTGCAGGGCGCTGCTGTCTCTGCGCGTTATTCCAAAAGTTCTTTGGTGTGGGCCTTTTTTGAGATGAGTGCATCAGATCGTACCGCTGCTATTTGCAACATATGTCTCAAGCGTATCTCGCGTGGCCAAAACATCTCCCGCTTGGGCACCACATGCTTTACCAGACATATGTTGACCTGCCATGCAGTTCGTTGGCAAGCGTATCTAAAAGACCCACACCAAAGAACAAAGAGGACCTCTCCTTGCTCCTCATTAGCTGAGATCTCCAACCCCACTATACCTTCAGTCCTCTCTGAGACCTGCACTGAGAGGAATGAAGGTGTAGAATTAGGTGTGTCACAGCCAAGTACTTGTGGGCAATCTGCTTTCGGTACACCGACGTCAGATTGTACCAGGCAAATTTCCCTGCCCCAGCTGCTGCACCACCGAAAGAATTTCGCTCCCAGCCATCCACATGCCCAGTGGTTGAATGCTAGCTTGGCAAAATTGCTAGCACTTCAACTGCTGCCTTTTCAGTTGGTTGACTCTGCCCCCTTCTGTGAGTTTGTGGAATGTGCGGTTCTTCAGTGGCAGGTACCCAAATGCCACTTTTTCTCACGGAAGGTGATTCCAGCTCTCTACCGGCATGTGGAAGGCAATGTCTTGGCCTCGCTGGACAGGGCGGTCAGTGGTAAGGTGCATATTACCGCTGACTCATGGTCCAGCAGGCATGGACAAGGACGTTACCTAAGTTTCAACGTGCATTGGGTGACTCTGCTGGCAGCTGGGAAGGATGCAGGACAAGGTGCAGTAGTGTTGGAGGTTGTTCCGCCACCACGCTTCCAAAATGTCACTACTAATGATTGTGACACACCTCTCTCCTCCACCCCCTCCTCTTCTTCTTCCTCCATGGCCTCTTCCTGTGCTTTGTCCTCGGAACCAGCGGTGCTCCGTAGCCGTTCAAGGGGCTACACAAGTATGCAGCCAAAAGATGCCATGTGGTGCTTGAGCTGGTGTGCTTGGGGGACAGGAGCCACACTGGGGCAGAGGTTCTGTCAGCTCTGCAGGGGCAGGTTCAGAGGTGGTTGACGCCACGCCAACTTAAGGCAGGAATGGTGGTTTGCGACAATGGCACCAACTTCCTCTCTGCCCTCCAACAGGGACAAATGACCCATGTGCCCTGTTTGGCTCATGTCCTTAACTTGGTGGTGCAGCGGTTCTTGGGCAGGTACCCGGGCTTACAGGATGTCCTGAGGCAGGCCAGGAAAGTCTGTGTGCATTTCCGCCGGTCATATAATGCCAGTGCTCGGCTGGCAGACCTCCAAAAGGAGTTTAACCTGCCCAAGAACTGCCTAATCTGTGACATGCCCACCAGGTGGAACTCAACGTTGGCCATGCTGCAGCGGCTGCACATGCAGCAGAGGGCTATCAATGAGTACCTGTGCGACTATGGCACCAGGACAGGGTCAGGGGAGCTTGTTTTTTTTTCCCACACCAGTGGGCCATGATCAAGGATGCATGCACTGTCCTGTCACCATTTGAGGAGGCCACGAGGATGGTGATGTCAGGAAAGGTCTCCTCCGCTGGTGATATCGATCATTTGGCATGCAGTACTGAGGTCCACCAGCAGGTGTCTCCTGGCAGTTCGGAGCTGTCAGAAGAGCTCTTTCCTGCAAGTATTCTATCACCTTTGGGCCGCAGTACTGGCGTCCACCAGCGAAGGAATCCTGGCAGTGTGGAGCAGGTATTCCCCTCTGCAGACAGGTGTCACCTGACTTTAATTAGCAGAACTGTAGTATAAATACCCGGCAATTGCACACTTATGTTGCCCTGGTATTGTTCCTTGGGCCCTGACCTGATTCCTGATTCCTGATTCCTGATTCCTGATTCCTGATTCCTGATTCCTGATTCCTGATTCCTGATTCCTGACTCCTGACTCCTGATTCCTGAACCTGAAACTTGATTCCTGGAACCTGATTCCTGGAACCTGTTTATCCTGTTTCCTGTCCGTTACCTGAACCCTGGACCCTGGACTCTGAACCTTGTACCTGACCCGTCCCTCCTGTGATCCATCCATCCTCTCTTGTCCTGTTTATCTCCCTTCCCAGCTACTGACTCCCTGTTTATGACCCGGGCCTGGCTTGACCACGCTTCTGGTACTCCCTCTTGCTACATATGCTGGTTGGTTTTATATCACTGATTGTTTGGTTGTTCACTCTATATTGGTGGTGTGTTCACATATGCATTTTCCTTAATAAACTTACTTTCACCTATTTATGTCTGGTTCACTCTGTCGCAGTCACATAGTTCTGGTCACATCTGGTTTATGACAGAATGCCAGAGCACTCCCTGATCAGAAGTAGCTGCACAGGGGAACCGTTTTGATTCAGTTGGTTGCAAACATGAATGCCAATGGGGTTATTTAATTTTCTCTGCTGGCATCTGAAAGTAGTGATTATTGCCGCCAGGCTTTGAAAGGATGGTCTAGTGACCAGTTGTTTGCCACTATACGTTTGGCTCACTCCCTGGTCGATCAGGGTTATATACTATTTGGGGAGGTGCAGCCTTTGATCAAGCTATGTACTGAGCTGGCCCTGCCCTGTATTGCAGAGGGCCGTGATGATTTCACTCCTCCTTTTGATATGAATTAGGTTGTATCCCTAGTATGGCTTTTTGAAGATGATCCAGATGATTTTTGTGAGCACTATTCAGCCTGTTCCCCACAGGTGATTGCGGAGTGCATTGTGTCTGCTCAGTCTTTTGTTAGACAGGGAGATTTAAAAGCACAGTTTGTACAACCTATACTTTCAGCATGGTCTGACATGGTGCAAGCAGCTCCAGCCAAACAAACCACCTCTGCCACCAACACCAGCCTACCCAAATGTATGTTTCCCCATCATCCATGTCAACCGCAGTTGCAGCTCAGTATACACTACTGCCAACCAAATACTCATATCCAGTCTCTGCTCCCTGTACCTATCATGCATTCAACCCACCTGCCTCTTCTCAGCTGCCTACAAACCCACAGGAACTTCCCCCAGCTACTGTTACCTCTTCTCTACCATATCCCAATCCTCCTTTCCAGTCTGCTGCACCCCTTACCTACAGTCCTGCAGTCACCTACAGAGCTTCAGTGGCTAGGCCAAAGAAAAAACGAAAGTTTTTTCCAACCAAGACGATCCTGCCAGTAACCCAACCTGCCTCCGCACCAGCTAATCCAACCCAGTCTGAAGTTTCGGTGCCTGCCTTCCAGCCTGAAGTCTCGGTGCCTGCCTTCCAGCCTGTAGTCTCGGTGCCTGCCTTCCAGCCTGAAGTCTCGGTGCCTGCCTTCCAGCCTGATGTATCGGTGCCTGCCTTCCAGCCTGATGTATTGGTGCCTGCCTTCCAGCCAGATGTCTCGGTGCCTGCCTTCCAGCTTGATGTCTCCACTTTCCAGTCTGATGTCTTAGTGCCTTCCTTCCAGCCTGATGTACCTGCCTTCCAGCCTGACATGCCTACCTTCCAGTCAGATGTGTCCGCCTTCCAGCCTGATGTCTCGGTGCCTGCCTTCCAGCCAGATGTCTCGGTGCCTGCCTTCCAGCTTGATGTCTCAACTTTGCAGTCTGATGTCTCAGTGCCTGCCTTCCAGCCTGATGTACCTGCCTTCCAGCCTGACATGCCTACCTTCCAGTCAGATGTGTCTGCCTTCCAGCCTGATGTCTCGGTGCCTGCCTTCCAGCCTGATGTCTCGGTGCCTGCCTTCCAGCCTGATGTATTGGTGCCTGCCTTCCAGTCTGATGTATCTGTGCCTGCCTTCCAGCCGGATGTCTCAGTGCCTGCCTTCCATCTTGATGTCTCCACTTTCCAGTCTGATGTTTCAGTGCCTGCCTTCCAGCCTGATGTACCTGTCTTCCAGCCTGACGTGCCTACCTTCCAGCCTGATGTCTCAGTGCCTGCCTTCCAGCCTGATGTCTCGTGCCTGCCTTCCAGCCTGATGTATCGGTGCCTGCCTTCCAGCCTGATGTATCGTGCCTGCCTTCCAGCCGGATGTCTTGGTGCCTGCCTTCCAGCTTGATGTCTCCACTTTCAAGTCTGAAGTGTCCGTGCCTGCTGCCCAGCTTGAAGTGTCCGTACCTGCTGCCCAGCTTGAAGTGTCCATGCCTGCTGCCCAGCCTGAAGTGCCCGTGCCTGCTGCCCAGCCTGAAGTGCCCGTGCCTGCTGCCCAGCCTAAAGTGCCTGCTGCCCAGCCTGAAGTGCCCGTGCCCGTGCCTGCTGCCCAGCCTGAAGTGTCCGTGCCTGCTGCCTAGCCTGAAATGCCTGCTGCCCAGCTTGAACTGCCCATGCCTGCTGCTCAGCTTGAAGTGTTCCTGTCCGCTGGCCAGCCTGGAGTGTTCCTGTCCGCTGCCCAGCCTGGAGTGTTCCTGTCCGCTGCCCAGCCTGGAGTGTTCCTGTCCGCTGCCCAGCCTGATGTGCCACTGCTTGCTGCCCAGCTTGAGGTGCCCGCTGCCTGGCCGAACACCATGAAATTTCCCCAGCAACAGCTAGTTGGAGCATCCGGAGGTCGCTCCTTCGAGGGGGGGTACTGTCAGGAAAGGTCTCCTCCGCTGGTGATATCGATGATTTGGCATGCAGTACTGAGGTCCACCAGCGGGTGTCTCCTGGCAGTTCGGAGCTGTCAGGAGAGCTCTTTCCTGCAAGTATTCTATCACCTTTGGGCCACAATACTGGCGTCCACCAGCGGAGGAATCCTGGCAGTATGGAGCAGGTATTCCCCTCTGCAGACAGGTGTCACCTGACTTTAATTAGCAGAACTGTAGTATAAATACCCGGCAATTGCACACTTATGTTGCCCTGGTATTGTTCCTTGAGCCCTGACCTGTATCCTGTTACTCTGATTCCTGATTCCTGATTCCTGATCCTGTAGCCTGAACCTGAAACCTGATTCCTGGAACCTGTTTATCCTGTTTCCTGTCCGTTACCTGAACCCTGGACCCTGGACTCTGAGCCTTGTACCTGACCCGTCCCTCCTGTGATCCATCCATCCTCTCTTGTCCTGTTTATCTCCCTTCCCAGCTACTGATTCCCTGTTTATGACCCCGGCCTGGCTTGACTACGATTCTGGTACTCCCTATTTCTACATATGCTGGTTGGTTTTATATCACTGATTGTTCGGTTGTTCACTTTGTATGGGTGGTGTGTTCACATATGCATTTTCCTTAATAAACTTACTTTCACCTATTTATGTCTGGTTCACTCTGTCACAGTCACACAGTTCTGGTCACATCTGGTTTATGACAGGTGAGCAGTGACAGTGCATGCATCAGTGACAATGTCCCCCTTGTCCACCTGTTGGAGCACACACTGCGTGGAATAATGGACAGGGCACTTGAGGCAGAACAGAGGCAGGAAGAGGAGGACTTCCTTAGCTCTCAAGGCCCCCTTTATCCAGACAGTGTTCCTGTGTGCCCGCCGATCACACAGGAAGAGGACGAAGAGGAGGAGAAGGAGGAGGAGGATTGTGTCAGTATGGAGGTGGAGCCTGGAACTCAGCATCAGCAGCAGTCTTTAAGGGATCAGTCCCAAGAAACACATGGACTTGACCGTGGCTGGGAGGAGGTGGCTGTCCATGTCGTCCTTAGTGACCCAGAGGACTCTGGCCTGAATGCCTCAGCAAACCTACACTGCATGGCATCCCTGATCCTGCAAAGCCTGCGGAAGGATCCTCGTATTCGTGGTATCAAGGAGAAGGACCAATACTGGCTGGCAACCCTCCTTGATCCACATTACAAGGGTAAGGTTGCGGACCTTATCTTGCCATCACAGAGGGAGCAGAGGATGAAACATCTTCGGGAAACCTTGCAGAAAGGTCTGTGCAACGTGTTCCCAGAGACTGGGAGGTTACAAACTCCTGTTTCTGGAAAACGTGTTGCTGAGGCTTCGGTCAGTCAAAGAAGGAGCGGTGGAGAAGGTGGCCGTCTGACCGATGCGTTCAGACAATTTTTTAGTCCGCAGCCCCAAGGTATGATCGGTTTCAGCAACCATTGCCAGCATCTGTTTTACATGGTGCAGGAATACCTAGGGGCTAAATCTGACCTGGACACCTTTCCCACCGAAAATCCTCTGGGTTACTGGGTCTTGAGGATGGATCACTGGCCAGAGCTTGCACAGTATGCAACTGAGCTACTGGCCTGTCCTGCATCCAGCGTTCTTTCGGAACGCACATTCAGTGCTGCTGGAGGCTTTGTAACCGATCACAGGGTGCGTCTGTCCACCGACTCGGTCGATCGACTGACCTTCATAAAAATGAATCAGTCTTGGATCACCACCAGCTACCAAGCACCTGATGCTGTTGTAACTGAATAATTTTTTTTGAAATCTCAGATCTCTTCAAAGACTGCCTATGCTGATGCTGAGTGACTATCCTGAGTAATTATCCTCTTCCTCCTCAATGATCATGCTGATAGCTTGTAAAAACATTTTTGGTTCTGGGCACCGCCACCAGTGACTAAGGCCCAATTTTTCAGCCCCTGTTTAACAGGGGCGTGTAATTACAATTTTTGATGCAATACTTTGCAGCAGGGCTCGTTCTTGCGTTCCAACTAGAGTATCTGTGAGGGGTTGCAGTGTTGTGGCACCAGCACCAGTGCCTAAGGCCCAATTTTTCAGCCCCTGTTTAACAGGGGCGTGTAATTACAATTTTTGATGCAATACTTTGCAGCAGGGCTCGTTCCTGCATTCCAACTAGAGTATCTGTGAGGGGTTGCAGTGTTGTGGCACCAGCACCAGTGCCTAAGGCCCAATTTTTCAGCCCCTGTCTAACAGGGGCGTGTAATTACAATTTTTGATGCAATACTTTGCAGCAGGGCTCGTTCCTGCGTTCCAACTAGAGTATCTGTGAGGGGTTGCAGTGTTGTGGCACCAGCACCAGTGCCTTAGGCCCAATTTTTCAGCCCCTGTTCAACAGGGGCATGTAATTACAATTCTTGATCTAATATTTCACAGCAGGGCCAGTTTCTGCACCCACCAAGAGCGAGTGAGGACTTACAGTGTTGTGGCACCACCACCACCAAAGGCCCAATTTTTCTGCCCCTGTTGGGCATGTAATTACAATTCTTGATCTAATATTTCACAGCAGGGCCCTGTGAGGGCTTACAGTGTTGTGGCCACAACAACACCTAAGGCCCAAATTTCTGCTGAGTATGTAGGGCAGGCCCCTACTTTCAAACATCCAACTTACAAACGACCCCTACTTGCAAACAGAAAGAGACAACAGGAAGTGACATGAAATCTACCCCTAGGAAGGGAAATTCTCTCCTGTAAGAGTTAATATGGGAAAAACATTTCTCATTTCCACTGATGCTTTATCACCAATCCTTGTTTCACAAAAAAACCCAAATTTTCAAAAAACATTTGTCATTGGGACAAAAAGTGAGGTGAAATCTTCTGAAGAGGAGCACAGGTAGCAAAACAAATGTCACAGGGGTGATAACCCTTCCCTATGTTTTCCAAAAAGCTTAAAATAGATTTTTCGGCTGGAGCTAAACACGTTAAAAATGTACCAGTTCAAAATTACAAACAGATTCTACTTAACAACAAACCTACAGTCCCTATCTTGTTTGCACCGCCTGTATACTACTGTTCAGAGTACAGAGCCTGTATACTTCTGTTTCCTTTTTTAATTTTGGTGCGGGGTTCCCCTTAATATCCATACAAGACCCAAAGGGCCTGGTAATGGACTGGGGGGTACCCATGCCATTTGTCTCACTGATTTTCATCCATATTGCCAGGACCCGACATTACATTAAAGCCGCAAGCAGTTTTAAATGACTTTTTTTCCTTTAAAAATGACATTTTGTGCATGGACTGTTCTAAGCATGCACCACTTTACAGGCATACTATAGACACCCCCCCAGGTACGATATTTAAAGGAATATTTCACTTTTTTTTTTTTACTTTTAGCATCATTAAAATCACTGCTCCCGAAAAAACGGACGTTTTTAAAAGTTTTTTTTGCATTGATACATGTCCCCTGGGGCATGTCCCGGGTCCCCAAACCCTTTTTAGGACAATACCATGCAAATTAGCCTTTAAAATGAGCACTTTTGATTTTGAACGTTCGAGTCCCATAGACGTCAATGGGGTGCTAACGTTTGTGCAAATTTTCGGTCCGTTCGCAGTTTCTGGTGCGAACCGAACCGGGGGGTGTTTGGCTCATCCCTAATGGTGAGAAACACACTTGATCAGGAAAGAGGAAGAGCCACCACCATCACTAGAACACACTGCCTCTTGCCCTCCTCTGTGGACCCTTGTTACAGGGGTCAGACCACACTCAATCAAGCCAGGTAAGATGGACATAGGTAACCAGGTCTCCACAAGTCGTTCCCATTATTCAGAGCAGCATTATAAAACCAGCATACATCCCAAGTAAACATAAAATGACAAGCCTCATGGTGCAGTAATCTTATTCACAATTTATTGTAAATAATAGGAATTGCACTCACATTTTAGTATATTAAAAATGCTTTAGTTATGGTCTCATAACATGTGAGCCTCCAACAAGTTGGCCGCCGTGTCCCGGGCCTACACAAGCTCCACGTCTGGTCAAAAACTCCTCCCTACCTGTTTTGTCATGAGCTGATGTCGTCAGGGGCGTGGCCAGATGTGCATAAAGGAGCATAGGCAGGACAGCTAACTAGCAGCGGAATTGATTTGCGTTCCAGCCGGCAGTCCACAATCACACCATTGGGCGTTCCACCAGCCGGAAGTATGCTGGAATGCGTTCCAACCAGCAGGAAATTAGTCTGGTAAACAAAACCAGACATATCATTAACCGGACAAATAACATCTCTTGGCAATAATCATACCGCCATAAGAGGACACTAAAAGATATAGGCTAAGTGGATCAATCGACCACTCATGGATATATAAAAAATCATATATAGTAGATAGAAAATTCATAATAGATTTAAAAAAATATATATATAAAAAGTTCCTTTTGTTGTATAGAAAAACCATAGAAAAAATGCTCATCATGCCGAGACACAGCGCCATCTTGTGGGATGTTTATAAAAATACAAATCACATTTCATTTCAGAACAATAATATAAAATGATAAAAAATAAAAATAAAAATACAGCAGCTGAATTAGGCATTATTTATAAACGCATTCACGTCCTATTCTACATTGATACCGAAGAGATTATAGGTTTCAACCTTATATATCCATTCGGTTTCAAGCCTGGAGACTCCTCTGGTCATATGGCTCCCTCTCCAGTTGCCAAAATATTTGTCTATCCACAGAAACACAGTACCCTTAGGGTCCCATTTGTGATGGGTATCGTAATGCTCTGAAAGGCTATGTTTGGGATAGCCATTCCTGATATTGGTAACATGCTCCTTTAATCTTACTTGGAGCATGCGTGTGGTGCGGCCATTGTATTCCAACCACATGGGCACCTGATGCAATAAACCACATATCTAGTGGTGCACGCAATGAAGGGCTTTATAGAAAATTGCTCGTCGGTAGAATTGTACTGAAAAGTTTTAGTCTTTCTTCTACCCTGCAGATTGATTTTGCAAACCAAGCATTTGCTACAAGGTAAAAAAACTTCTATGTTGTGAAAAAATTATACCCTATTAGGGGGATCAATTTGATTCTGTGCCACTTGGAGCCTCAAGGGTGGCGACCCTCTAAAAACAATCGTAGGATGGTAAGGTAAAAGGGGTGCTAGTACCCTATCATTCCGTAGAATGCTCCAATGTTTATACAAAGTCCTCTTAACCACTTATCTGTCGGGCACTTTCACCCCCTTCCTGCCCAAGCCATTTTTCAGCTTTCAGCACTGTCACATTTTGAATGACAATTGCGCGGTCATACAACACTGTAACCATGTGAAATTGTTATCATTTTATTCACACATATGGAGCTTTCTTTTGGTGGTATTTAATCACTGCTGGGATTTTTTATTTAAAGACCGAAAATGTTGAAAAAAAAAGTTTTTCTTAGTTTCTGTCAGTAAATTTTGTGAATAAGTAATTTTTCTCCTTCACTGATGTGCGCTGAGGTGGCGACACTGATGGGTACTAATAGGCTGCATGATGGGCACTGATGAGGTGGCACTTATGAGTACTGATGAGGCGGCACTTATGGGCACTGATTAGGTGGCACTCATGAGGAGGCACTAATATTCTGCTCTTATGGGCACTGATAGGTGGCACTGATGAGCACTGATAGGCAGCATGATGAGTGGCACTGAAGGGCATTGATAGGTGGCACTGATGGGCACTGATAGGTGGCACTGATGGGCCCTGATAGCCGGCACTGGTGGGCACTGATAGGCTGCATAGATAAGCGGCACTGATGGGCAGCACTAATGGGCACTGATGGGCATTAATGGGTGGCACTGATGGGAATTGCTGGGCTTTACTGATGGGCATCACTGATAGGTGGCACTGAAATCCAGCACTGTCTGGCATCACTAATGGCCACTGATTTCTGGCTGTGGTGGGCACTGATTGTGGGTATTGATTGCTGGCACTGGTTGACACTGGTTAGCATGGGTTGCTGGCACTGGTGGTGCTCTAATATAATCAGGGCACTGATCATCAGTGTCCTGATTACATCTCTCACTGTCCCCTGTGAGGAAATGCCACTGATCGGCTCTCCTGGCCACACACTCTGTCAGTGTGAGGTAAGGAGAGCCGATTACCGGCACTTCCTTGTTTACATGTGACCAGCTGCGATTGGACACAGCCAATCACATGATTAAAGAGCCAGAGATTGGGGTCGCGCCATGTCCTAGCAACATGGTGCGACCACAATCGGCATGCTGCATGTCCCAGCGGGCAGCAGGAGCGTCCGTTTGGTGCACCATCAAATGACGTCCACCCAGAACGAGACCTGCACTGTCCCGCCATCATTTGACAGTGGGCGGGCGGCAAGTGGTTAATTAAGTTTTGATGGGTAGTATATGTAGTGAAAAATGCACGTTTATAGGTTTCATTCGTTTCTTTAATTTGCGGGACCAACATATAATTTTTATTCTTCATAGAAGCACTCTCAAGCACTTGGCTCAATACTAATGGATTATAACCCTTCTCAAGAAATCTAGCTCCAAGAATATCAGCTGCCTTCAGAAAGTCCTCATGATTGGTACAGTTGGGTTTAAGCCTCAAAAACTGACTGACAGGAACGGACTTCAACCAAGCCGCATATTGGCAGCTATAGGTACTGATAAAGCCGTTCCTGTCAGTCTCCTTAAAATAGGTAGACGTGATAATGGTTCCCTCAGTTATTCTAATACTCAGATCCAAAAAATGAATTCCAGTTTTACTGAACTCATATTGGAGTTTGATGCCCCTGTCATTGTTAAAAAAAAAACAGAAAATCCTCCAGGGAACACTGATCGCCATCCCAAATGAGGAGGACGTCATCAATATACCTTCTCCAGAGTATCAGCTCTGGCCTAGGTCCGGTATAGATGATGTCCTCCTCCCATCTGGCCATGAACAAGTTGGCAATGCTTGGTGCAAGTTTGGCACCCATGGCCACTCCTCTGTTTGGAAATAATAGGAACCCCAAAACCAAAAATAAATATGTGTCATCGCGAAATCAAGTAATGACCAAATGAACTTGTGTTGATCATCCACCACATCATCCCTTCCAAGAAAATGTTCAACAGCCTCATGACCATGCATATGTGAGATGATAATGTAGAGGGATGCCACATCTGCAGTTGCAAAGCTGTAGCTGTCCCTCCACTCAATACCCTGAAGGATGTTGGTGACCTGCATGGAATCTCATAAAAATAAGGGGGTTTTAACCACTAACTGCTGCAAGGATACTTACTGGATCCTTGTGTACCTTGGGAAGGTAGTACATCACCGGTACCCTAGGGGTCACCGGGACCAATTTTTTTCACAGGGGGCCCCAAAACATAAAAAGATCAATAAATCAAAAAGAGGCTCCAGAGGGGGAGATGGGTCTGCTCAAAAAAGAAGGCGGGTTTGACGGACTCCGGCCTCTTCAATTTAAGTTCAGCAGTCATTTCCAATGATGAGAAACATGTTTTAAATCATGGTCTCAAGTTTGTTCCGCCACGTGCATTGACCAAGTTTGAGGCCTTTATTGATATTCAGAAATTTGTTTGAAAAATAAATATTAAGAGATATCTAGTAACCAATCCTTTTAGGTTGAAAAAAGTGGCCCCTCAGGGATCAAAAATACTTCTTTAGCTAATGCTTCTGTTTTCAACCGCCCCCTGGGCATCTGGCACCCTCTATTTCTGTCTTTAGAGATTTGATCAGTAAGGACCTTTAGCAGTTGCAGCTCAAGAGAAGTAGGGGTGACCTTGCATTTAAAAGGGTTCTTAAGTTGTTGTAAAGCCGTATGGACATAGTAGTGCATCCTGCGGACAAAGGAGGAGGCATAGTTATTTTGGATTCGGAAGCATATCATTTGGAGATGTTGCGCCTCCTTTCAGATAGGGGAAGAAAATATTACAGCGCACACATGCAAAAAAGACATTTACCTCCAGTAAGGCTAGTTTAAAAACACCTAAACATTTTCAAAAAACATTATCAAAAAATATGGGGATTTGGTCACACCATATTGCTATATGGTGCTAAGCCCACTTACTGTGACAAAGTACCCCATGATTAGTGGGTCCTACACTATCCATAGACTGGGAGATCCTGCATCTCTGAACCATGAGAGCAATACACTCTTCTAAATGGGAGAATCTTGAGGTCTCCACCCATGACACAGGTTTGATAATATTTTTTTATAATGCTTTTTAAAAATGTTTAGGTGTTTTTAAACTAGCCTTGCTAGAGGTAAATGTCTTTTTTGCATGTGTGCGCGCTGTAATATTTTCTTCTACTGTATGGTCTTATGACTGCACCATCTTTAATGCATCTTTTAGGGTGTGCCCCCCTAATATCTTGTTTTTTCAATTCAGATAGGGATACTTATGTTCCCCTCACAGGAAACACTACAGTCAAGTACAAAAAGGACCTTGTGTGCCTTGTGGAAGGGGAATTTCAGCATAACATTCTCACTAAAAAAGAGAAGCTCTCTTTAGTCCCGGTGACCCGTAGGGTACCGGTGATGTACTACCTTCCTAAGGTACACAAGAATCTGGTACACCCCCCTGAAAGGTCGATCATTAGTGGCATCGATTCAGTTACTTCCAGGATGGGTAAGTACATAGACCATTTTTTGCAGCCGTTAATGGCTAAGAGCCCCTCGTTTTTAGAAGATTCCATTCAGGTCATCAACAGCCTTCAGAGTACTGAGTGGAGGGATAGCTACATCTTTGCAACTGCAGATATGGCATCCCTCTACATGATCATCTCACATACGCATGAGGCTGTTGAACTAACAAAGGCGAGTTCATTTTGTCATTACTTGATTTCGAGATGACGCATAATTATTTTTGGTTAGTATGTTCCTATTATTTACAAAACAGAGGAGTGGCCATGGGTGCCAAATTTGCACCAAGCATGGCCAACTTGTTCATGGCCAGATGGGAGGAGGACATCATCTATACCAGACCTAGGCCAGAGCTGTTACTCTGGAGAAGGTATATTGATGACGTCCTCCTCATTTGGGATGTGATCAGTGTTCTCTGTAGGAATTTCTGTTTTTTTTTTAACAATAATGACAAGGGCATCAAACTCCAATATGAGTTTAGAAAAACTGGAATTTATTTTTTAGATCTGAGTATTAGGATATCTGAGGGAACCATTATCACGTCTACCTATTTTAAGGAGACTGACAGGAACGGCTTTGTCCTTTCCTGTCAGTCAGTTTTTGAGGCTTAAACGCAACTGTACCAATCATGAGGACTTGCTAAAGGCGGCTTCTTGGAGCTAGATTTCTTGAGAAGGGTTATGATCCATTAGTATTAAGCCAAGCGCTTGAAAGTGCTTCTTTGAGGAATAGAAATGATATGTTGGTCCAGCGAATTAAAGAAACTAATGAAACCTATAAACATGCATTTTTCACTACATATTCTAACCATCAAAACTTGATTAAGAGGATTTTGTATAAACACTGGAACCTTCTACGGAACGATAGGGTACCAGGACCCCTTTTACCTGACCATCTTATGGTCATTTTTAGAGGGTCGCCACCCTTGAGGCTCCAAGTGGCACCAAATATAATTGAACCCCCTAATTGGGTGTCATTTTTTTCACAACATAGGAGGTTTTTTTACTTGTAGAAAATGCTTGGTTTGCAAATTTAATCTGCAGGGTAGAAGAAAGACTGAAACTTTTCAGCCCAATTCTACAGACAAGCATTTTTCTATAAAACCCTTCATTATATGCACCACTAGATATGTGGGTTATCTCATCAGGTGTCCTTGTACTTTGGAATACATTAGCCACACCACACGCATGCTCCAGGCAAGATTAAAGGAGCATGTTACCAATATCAGGAATGGCTATCCCAAACATAGCCTTTCAAAGCATTACGATACCCATCACAAATGGGACCCTAAGGATACTGTGTTTCTGGGGATAGACTAATATTTTGGCAACTGGAGAGGGAGCCATATGACCAGAGGAGTCTCCAGGCTTGAAACCGAATGAATATATAAGGTTAAAACCTATAATCCCTTTCGGTATCAACGTAGAATGGGACATGAATGCGTTTATTAAAAATGTTCAGCTGCTGTATTTTTATTTTTATCTTTTATTATTTTTATCTTTAATTGTTCATTTTATATTATTCTGAATTGAAATGTGATTTGTATTTTTATGAACATCCCACAAGATGGCGCTGTGTCTCGGCACTATGAGTACTTTTTATATGTTTTTTTGTTGTCTCTATACAACAAAACACATTATATATATATATATCCGCTTAGCATATACCTTTTAGTGTCCTCTTATGGCGGTGTGATTATTACCATGAGATGTTATTTGTCTGGTTAATGATATGGTTTTCTGTACCAGACTAATTTCCTGCTGGTTGGTACTTCTGGCTGGTGGAACGCCCAATGTTATAATTGTGTACTATTTCCTGCCGGCTGGAATGCAAATAATTTTAGCCGCTAGTTAGCTGTCCCACCTATGTAATGCTCCTTTATGCATGTCTGGCCATGCCCCTGATGACATCAGCTCATGACAAAATGTGTAGGGAGGAGTTTGTGACCAGACGTGGAGCTCATGTAGGCCGGGACGCGGTGGCCATCTTGTTGGAGGTTCACATGTTATGAGACCATAACTAAAGCAATTTTTTTTTATGTGAGCACAATTCCTATTATTTACAATAAATTGTGATTAAGATTACTGCACCATGAGGCTTGTCCTTTTATGTTTCCGTGGGATGTACGCTGGTGTTATAACGCAGCTCTGATTAATGGGAATGACTTGTCGAGACCTGGTCACCTATGTCCATCTTACCTGGCTTGATTGAACGTGGTGTGCTGCGATTAAGGATACCATTTATATCTCTGGCTGATCTGACCCATGTAACAAGGGTCCACAGAGGAGGGTAAGAGGCAGTGTGTTCGGGTGACGGTGGTGGCTCTCCCTCTTTCCTGACCAAGTGTGTTTCTCACCATGATATGTGATACATCTTAAGACTGCTTTCAGGATTCATCACATTGAGAACTATATCTTTAAGAGCTGCACCTTTTTATTTCCATTTTCTTTCATATTGGTGTTCATCCATTTTTTGTGCCGGCTGCTTGAAGAACTATTTGTATATTTAGATATTTAAGATTACGTAGCGTAGCAGACTTTCTATAATGGTTTTACTCATACCTGTGGTGGATGCATTACCATAGGGGAGATAAGTGCATGTGGTGTATCGGTGACGGTATACAAGGATTACATCGGGCTCACCTATGCTTCTGATTGTATATGGATCACCCCACATACGCTATGGACTATAGGTTTTTCCTCGGTGGTGATTGTGTTAAACCACACGTTTTATGTTTAATGTGTATTCAATTTTTTTTTTCCAATAAATTTTTATTGAGTTTTACATATTACAGGTTATGAAGTCATAGTAAGGAACAGGAACATGAACATGTAAATGTAAGTTTACAGACTAGATATTGTAAGTATAGTCTGAATAGCGATTTTATGAATAACGTTCTATGAGAAAGAAAAAAATTGTTAACAAAGTGATTATAAATGTAGGGTAGAACAGTTGACCTGGAATAATAGGAGAAGGGGTGGGGTAAGGAGGGGAGGGGTGCAAGAGGAAGGAGGGGAAAGGAGGGATAAGGGAAGGGAGGGGAAGGAGAGCTTCAAGTGGAAGGTGAGTAGAGAGACAGGGCATTCAATTATTAAACCTTACTTCAATCGTTAATTCTTTTTTGAGTACCAAAGGACCCATGGGTTCCAGAGAGTTAGTGTCTTTTTTTTTTTTTCCAATAGATTTTATTGAAAGAAATTGCAATACAGGGTATCACATTAGTTGGTATACAAAATTTTTTAACATTTTACATATATAATTATATATATATATATATATAAATACCAGTAGTCTATGCACATTTATATATAGGTGTAGAACCAAAATAACCAGGGTGGGATATATGGTGTGACTTTTAGATGGACATATCATGACGATATAACTGGATGGATCAACAGGGTGGGTCCTTCGGGAGCTACTGGTATCTAAAACAAAAAGAAAAAAGGGGGGGGAAGATGGATAGAATGAGGGGGGGGAGTGGAAGCATACATCAATCGGTTGAAGTATTAAGTAGCTATAGAGTTACAGGAAGAAGAGAGAATGGGAGTGTCTTCCTCCTCAGGAGTGGTAATGGAAGTGTCATAGTAAGCGAATGAAGTATTTTCGAAGTTCTGTAGTTCCTCTTGGGACAGAGTTGATTGCATGAAGGCCCACCATCTTGAGTAAAATCGTGTGTGGGGGAGTTCTTTTTTGAAGTCAGTGTTGAGTTTGTCCCTGTGAAGCAAGGTTAGAAGCTCCCTTTTAAGTTGCGAGATCTGAGGGCAAAGAGAGGAGGTCCAGTTTTGTAGAATTAGTCTTCTAGCCAGTAAGAGACTGATCAAGGCCCAGTCTTTATATGTAGGGTGGGTGATTGGGGACCACGGGAGCAGTTGGTCGTCCCAGTATTCGAAGATGAGGAGTAGGGGGTCTTTAGGTATTTTTAACAGCGTTATTTTGAAGATGTAGGAGATGATTTGGTCCCAGAAAGCGGAGATGGAGGGGCATGTCCAGAAACGGTGGGAAAGTGATGGTTTTGGCTGTCGACACATGGGGCAATTTGCTGCACCTTGGACAGTCTTGTCCGAGATGAAGGGTATGTAGGCACGGTGCATAATCTTTAATTGAGTTTCTCTCCATACCTCATTGGGGGTCAGCTGAAGCGTTTTCTGGTACCCCTGAAGAACCTTTTCCACTATGTCTGAGTCAGGAAAGTCCTTTCCCCAGTTTGCTACTGATGAGGAGGCAAGTGGGGGAGTAGTCCTTATCAAGAAAGGTTTATAGATATCCGAGATTTTATAAGAGTCATTGTGGAGTAGTAAGTCTGTGATGGATGTCTGAAATCTCTTACTTTCCTCTCTGCATGAGTCTTTTATAAAGCTGACGCATTGTGCGTAGTGTAAAGTATGAGATATAGGGAGAGAGAAAGTTTCTGCGATGACAGAGAAGTTATGAGGGCGTCCTGTTTCCAGATCACATAGGGTGGAAAAATGTGTGAGGCCTTTTTGTTGCCAAATAGTGAAGGGTTTGTATTCCAAACCCGGTGGGAAGCTGGGATTTCCTTGAATCGGGAGATGTCTGGACATAAAGGGCGAAAGTTTCAGTGCTTTCCGTACTTCCCTCCAAGCTATGGCTGTGTCTCTAAGGAGAAGATTGTGTTGTATGGGTGGGGGAGTTGATTTCCACCTGCAATGAAGTAATGCCACCAGGGAGTATGGTTGGGCCATTGAAGCTTCCATGGAGTAATTAGAGCAGCGAGAAAGTTGCGATATCCAGTCTAGGCTTATCCTGAGTAGGCAAGAGAGGTTATATGTTCTGATATTTGGGAGACTAATCCCTCCTTCGCGTCTGGGAAGATACAATTTAGCAAGGGCTATACGTGGTCTTTTGTTCCGCCAGAGAAATTTGGAGATGGCTTTGTTTAAGTTTTTGATATCTGCGTGTTTAAGAAGTAATGGTATCGTTTGGAGAGAGTAAAGTAATCGAGTGAAACTAACCATTTTTATTAGGTGACATCTTCCCAGGAGCGAAAGGGGCAGATCCATCCAGTTATCCAATTCTTGAGAAATTTTTTTCAACAGTGGGGGATAGTTTAGATGGTATATAGAATGGGGCAGTCTTCCTATTTTAATGCCTAGATATGTTATGTCTGACTTGGCTACTGGAAAGGGTGAGTGTTGTGCCCAGCGAGGGACAGATAAAGTGCCTATGGGGAGAATTTCGCTTTTGCTGTAATTTATGCGGAGACCCGAGCAGAGTTTAAATTCATCAAAGATTGTTTTGATGGTGGACATGTCAGAGGAGGGGTTGGTTGAGAAAATTAGGATGTCATCGGCGAAGAGTGACGTGCGGAGTTCTTGGGATCCTATTTTGATGCCATGTAATGGGGCCTCTAGAGTAAGGTATCTAGAGAGGGGTTCTAAGGCGATGTTAAAGAGGAGTGGGAATAGGGGGCAACCTTGTCTCGTGCCCTTGTAAAGGCGGAATTCATCCGAGAGAAGGCCTGCCGCCACCAATCTGGCCGCGGGGGAGGCATACATGGCATGTACAAGGTGTTGGAAAGGGCCCGTAAAACCCATTTTTGATAGGGCCAGTGATAGCCATTCGAAGCTAACATTATCAAAGGCTTTTTCCGCGTCCAGAGTGATGATGGCATGGTCCCCCCCTGGGCTGATTTTGGCTTGTTCCAGAGCCATCATTACCTTACGGATGTTCATAGTGGCTGTTCTCCCCTTCACAAAACCTGATTGGGCTGGGTGAATCAGAGAGGGAATGATGGTGGCAAGTCTGGAAGCTACTATTTTTGAGAGAATTTTAACGTCTAAATGAGTGAGATGGGTCGGTACGAACCCGGTTCTTGGGGGTCTTTGACTTTTTTTGAAAGTAGTTTGACTATGGCCTGATTCCCAGTCGGTAAGTAGGGGCCGCCAGTCCATATACCATTATAGACGGCGAAGAGAGCGGGTTCGGTAATAGTTTGTAGGGCCTTATAGAATTCTCCTGTAAACCCATCTGGGCCTGGGGCTTTAGAGGGAGCTAGGTTCCGGATGACAGTAGATATTTCTTGTAAGGAGATAGGTGCGTTGAGGACTTCAAGTTGGGAGGGAGAGATCGTGGGTAGAGACAGCCTGTCTAGGAAGTGTTTGGCTGTGTTCGTGTCGATAGGGTCGGTGGCATATAGCGAGGTGTAGTATTGTAACATTATTTTGTTAATGTCCTGTTGTGAGGTTTTTATGTCACCTGCGGTGTCCCGAAGGGAGGTGATGTGTGTCGGGCGGAAAGGGCCTTTGCAGAGTCTTGCTAACAGTTTGCCAGCTTTGTTGCCAAATTTATGAAGGGTGGCTGTCATATGTGCCCTGTATGTCCGCTCAAGGGTATCTGCCCAGGTATCAAAATCCCTTTTTGCTACCTGCCAGTGTAGCCTGTTATCAGGGGAGTCCCTAGTATAGAGAGAGCGTTGTGCCGAGCGCAGGTTGGCACTGGCCCTCTTATAATTTGCCAAAGTGTTTCTCTTGTGAGAGGCAGCGTACGATATGATTCGGCCTCTGAGGAAGGCCTTACCAGCTTCCCAGAAAAGGTTCGAGTTGTCCGCATGTGGGGAATTAGTCTCGGAGAATTCAGACCAAGCTTTCTCCATGTAGTGTTAAAAGTCTGAGTTATTTTGGAGATAAGCGGGGAAATGCCAAAGTTTAGGAGTAGGATGTAAGTCAGGGGTATCTAGCGAGATTGAGATGGGGGCGTGGTCTGATATGGCTATGTCATGGATATCAGAATTCGAGATCTTGGGGATAAGACTGTCAGTGCAGAAGAGGTAATCGATTCTAGTGAAAATGTTGTGAGGGTTGGAGTAAAAGGTGTATTCTCTATCTGCTGGGTGGAAAAGCCGCCAGATGTCATGTAGGTGGAGAGATTCCATAGTGGATGCGAAGTGTGTGAGATCAGACGGAGTGGGAGATGAATGCGTTCGTTTGGAAGAGGATCTGTCATCGATTGGGTGTATGATGGTGTTAAAATCTCCCCCAACTATATGTGGGAGGTGCGGAGAGTGTAGAATCACTAGAGTGCTGTTACCCAGTTTTATGTGTGTGGAGAGGAAACGACCCTGGTTGTCTGTTTCCACGGACAGTATCTCGCAGGGAAGGTTTTTGTGGATTAATATGATAACCCCTGCTTTGCGATTGAGTGCACTTGAGCCTAGGACAGTACCCACCCAAAGTTTTTTCATTCGGTGGAGGTCAGAGGAGGTTAGGTGGGTTTCCTGGAGCAGGGCGATATCTGTTTTTAGTCTCTTGAGGTGACGAAGAATTTTAAGTCTCTTAACGGGGGACCTAAGCCCTTTCACGTTCCAAGAGGTGACTTTCATATGAGTAAGGTCGAAGGTAGGTTGTGTGCCGGTAAATTGTTAACAATATATGTAGACCTGAGGAGAGGAGTTGAACTGGTAGTGCTAACTAGGGTGGACTGGCTATGAGGAAGGAGTTGTGGCTGAGAGTCTAGTGGCAGATGGATGTTGCTGGGGACAAATAATGGGGAGGGATAAGGAGGGGTAGGAGCAAGAAGTAAAAACATCTCATAACAATAGAAGAACTTCTCTTTTTTCCACATAGAGTCACTGTGCAGGCCAGCTCCCCTAACGATCCAGTCGCTGTAATGGGTGCGTGCCCTGAATGGCTCAGTGTCAATGGCCGCGACGGAGGACCTCTCATGGGTGCAGGATCAGGAGGAGGCCATACAAAGTGAGGCTATAGGAGGTGAAGTAGTATAAAAGGAAAATAAATCTGTGCCATAATAAAAAGAGAACAGTCAAACTTAAACAAGCCATATACCTGAGTGTCCAGACATTGGAGTCTTTAATACCGAGGAGCAGGCAGAACATATGTTCCTAAAGAAAATATGGTGGGGTAGCAAATCTTCTCATCAGCGGGGGGTGTTACGGTGGGTAGGTCCAGAGGATCTGAAGCGTTTTGGGGAATCTTTCCTCGGGCTTCGCTGGTCCAGAGGGCGATTGTTTGGAGAGGCCCTGAGCGGGGAATCGGAGTAAAATTCAGTGCGCAGTGAACGCAAGAAGGCTTCCGCCTCAGAGGTGTCCTGAAAGGAAAGCTGGTCTCCGTTGGGAGCTTTGATGCGGAGAGTTGCGGGGAAGGCCAAGGTGAACTTCATCTGTCGCTGATGTAGCTCTGTGCAGATGTGTTGGAATGCTTTCCTCTTTTTTGAGACTTCTATGGAATAGTCCGCGAAGATCAGGATTTTGATCCCATCAATTTCCAGAGATCTGTTTTGCCGAAACTTTTGTAGGATGACAGTCTTGTCCTTGTAGTTTAGGTACTTCGCTATGATTGGGCGAGGGGACTTGCGATCAGGGGCGAATGTTCCCACTCGGTGGGCCCGTTCTACCGTAAAAGGGCTGGGGAGGCCTAATGCCTCCGGGACGCGTCTGGCGCAGAATTCTGCAATAGCTGAGGACTGTAGTGATTCCGGGACCCCCACGAATCGCAGATTGCTCCTTCTAGATCTGTTTTCTAGATCGTCCAGTTTTTGTAGTATGTACTGATTGGTTTTCTCCTGTGCTCATTCGGTAGCTTGTGCCTGATAAACTTCTTCTTCCAGGCTTGAAAGGCGGTGTTCCACCTCGTGAAGTCTAGTTGAATGTTCTCCTAGTTGTGCCTTGACTTGCCTCATTCCCGCATCCACCGCCTTTTCCACTAAGGCGGTTATCATAGGGGATAGGAGGGCTACGACGGCTTGAGCTATACGATCCGTATCATTATCCCCCTGGTATGGGGAGGGGGAGGCAGGATGCAGGGAGAGAGGAGAGTGGAGTGAGGAGGGGGGTGCTGTGGGATCGCTCACCTCCATGCCTGGTTCGTCGGGCGTGGAATTCGGGAGGACTCGGGTTGTGTCCGGGCCGGTTACATCGTTGCGGCCGCGTAAGAGCGCGCGCCAGTTTTCTCCACAAATCGGTCCATAGGGTAACTTGTGGGGGCTTTGGTGTGACTTCTGGCAGCAGGAGGGGGGTGTGCACTCGATATTGAAGTCCTGTTGTTGAAGGCCTAGACCGGGGCTTCAATTTGCAGCTGGGCCAGGTGAGTGTAGGTTGTTCTTTTGATTGCCAACAGTCGGTCCGTAAGGGAGTGTGGGGACCCCTATGAGGTGTCAGGCGACAGGGGGGAGGTCAGGCGGCTGTATTTGAGCCTTTTCTTGTCCTGCTAGGGCCGCGTAGGCCGAGATCGGGGCCTCAAATTGGGGCTGGGCCGGGCGAATCTGGCGTGGATCCGAGCCGTTCCTTTGGTTAGTGAATGAGGGGTCCCTGATGAGGATGCAGGCGGCAGGAGGGGGGTCGGGCAGTTGTTTTAGAGCCCAGATTCGTGACGTGAAGGCAGCATAGGCCGAGACCGGGGCCTCGATTTGCGGCCGGGCCGGGTGAGATCGTCGCGGCCTAGTAGGAGGCCGGTACCTTGGCGATCTGGAGATCGTAGGGGAGTGAGGGGTCCCCGATTAGGTTGCAGGCGGCAGGAGGGGGGATCGGGCGGTTGTTTTATAGCCCCAGATCATGACGTGAAGGCCGCGTAGGCCGAGACCGGGGCCTCGATTTGCGGCCGGGCCGGGTGAAGTCGTCGCAGCCTTGTAGGAGGCCGGTACTTGGCGATCTGGAGATCCTAGGGGAGTGGGGGGTCCCCGATTAGGTTGCAGGCGGCAGGAGGGGGGGTCGGGCGGTTGTTTTAAAGCCCCTGTTCGTGGCGTGGATGCCGCGTAGGCCGAGACCGGGGCCTCAATTTACGGCCGGGCCGGGTGAGGTCGTCGAGGCCTAGTAGGAAGCCGGTTTCTGGAGCTCTGGAGGTCGGCAAGAGAGCGGGGAACACCCGCGGAGATGTGCTGATTTTTGGATCGTGGTGTGGGAGCTGTGAGGAGGCTCAGCTACTCCATACAGCGCCGGAACCGGAAGTTTGAGTTAGTGTCTTTGTATGGGATTGTTTGCTGTGTGACAAAAGGGTTTCATAAGTGAAATGGGTTTGTACTAAGTTAGTAACTTCCGTAAGGGAGGGAATGTTGGCAGATTTCCAGTTTCTAGTGATCAAGAGTTTGGTAGCTAGGAGGACGTGTGTAATCACTGTTCTTTGGTGTATGGGAAAATCTTCTATTGTCAGATTAAGAATGGCTAAGTGTGGAGTAATTGTAACTGAACTATGGAGTATGTCTTGGAGTATGGATTCCACATTTTTCCAAAGCTGGGTTACATTTGGGCAAGACCAAAGAATGTGGAGGAGGGTGCCCGTATGGCCACAGTTTCTCCAGGAGTCGTGTGAGGCATGTTTGTGGAATTTGGCCAGTCTGGACGGAGTTAGGTACCATCTCATTAGCGTTATGTGGGTGATTTCCCAAAGGGAGGTGCAAGTTGTTGCTTTGTAAATAGATGCGATTGCCTGTTGCCATTGGGCATCTGTAAATTGTATCTGTAGGTTAGTTTCCCAGTCAAGGAGAGGTTTGGTTTTGCTGAACATGATTTTTCCTGTAGGAATAAATATATGAGGGAAGTCCCTTTAGTGTTAGAGTGTTCTGTAAAGAAGTAGTTCCATAGTTTCAAGGGTAGTTTTCCTTCTAGAGATGTGTGTGCCTTCAAGCAGTTTTGTAATCTGAAGTAGATGAGGAAGTCTTTGGAGGGTGCATTGAGGTCTTTGCCGATTTGTGAGAAGGATTTTCAGGTTGTTAGATCGCGAAGTTCTTGTGTGTATGTTACCCGGTCAGTAATCCAGGATGGGAGTGTTAAGTCAGGAGTAAGAAGCTTTAAGGTGTTTAAAGGAATGTGTATTGGTTTCGTCAATACATGTGACCATTTGGTATTGTGTAGTGTACGCCACACTTTAACTGAGGCTTGGACAGTGGGTGAGTAGTGTAAAATGTGAGGATTATGTGATGAGGTACTAAATAACCAGTTGGCGAGGTTTGTGCCCGGTGTCTTGTGATTTTCTATATCGCTCCAGAGAGTTTTGGGTGAGGTATTTATCCATTCTTTCATTTGTGATAAAATGATGGCATTGTAGTAGTCTTTGATGTCTATGTATCCCATTCCCCCCCGCGGATCTGTGTTTAATAAGTTTCGTGTGACTATATCTAGATTTTTTACCTTGCCAAACAAATTGGCTTAGGATGGATTGGAGAGATTTCAAGTAGGTAGATGAAAGTGGTATAGGAAGCGTGCGAAATATGTAGAGCAACCGTGGCAATACCATCATTTTAAAGGCTGCCAGGTGGCCTGACCATGAGAATTCATGTTTGGAGAGTTTTGTGGTTTCAGTAAGCATCATCTGTTTGGCATCTGTGTAGTTGTGTGTGAAAAGACCTCTAGTGGATTTGGTGAGATTAATGCCGAGGTAGGAAATACTATCCTCCGAACGGGGGCAGGAGGCGGAGCCTAGCAGAGCAGACATGCATTGTTAGAGCTCCACACCGCTGAGGAGAGAAGAGAAGGACAAAGCGGAGCCTGCAGGCTCAAAAGGTATCCATTTGAACCTTTTTGCCCCAGGGAACAAACTGTGAAAGTTTGGGCAGGAAATATGGTACTGGGAGGAAACCGTGGCAGAAATAAAAATCACCTCACAAAGAGCTCACAGGCACTCACTGCAGCTGAAGCAGCTCCAGTCACCTCACAAGATACAGCATCAGGGCGCTCTCACAGACAGAAAATGTCACAGCAAGACTCTCCATTTGAGTCAGATACAGAACAAATCCTCCCACAAACTTCTCCACAAGCCTCCTCAACATCCCCAGTAATATTATTACAATTTGAAAAGATGCTTCATAAGGCTTTAAAACAAACCTCAGACCAAATAACAAAAAGCCTAACCAAAGAAATAAGAGAGCTGGGAAACCGCACCGCAGCCTTAGAAATAAAAATGGATGAAATTGAAATTACAACCCAAGAAAATATAACAGAATTGGAACAATTAAAAAAAGAGAATTTAATACTTCAAACTAAGCTCGAAGATTACGAAAATAGAGCCAGACGTTCAAACTTGCGCATAAGGGGAATACCTGAAACTGTGACAGACCTGCAATCTACTATTACTGCTCTATTACAAGAACTAAAGCCAGATATCCCTATTGAATGTTTAGAACTGGACAGAGTACACAGAGCCCTCACAGCCAAAAAGAAAGATGGACCCCCACGTGATATAATCACAAAATTTCATTATTACAGAACGAAAGAACAAATACTAATTGCTGCAAGAGAAAAAAAGGAACTTAATTTTCAAGGACACAATTATCAAATTTTTGCTGACCTATCCCAATTTACTATTACTAAAAGACGATCCATGAAACCCCAACTAATGGAACTGCAACGCCACAACATTATGTATCAATGGGGCTTCCCCTTTTCAGTCAGATTTAACTACCAAGGTACAATTTACAGAAGCAGATCAGCAGATGAACTACAACAAACCCTTTTAAAATTAAATCTGACAGAACCCACAAGCAGAAGAATGGTGTCATCTTCACCTTCAGGCAGCACCCAGAAAATTTCAGAACAAAATGGGAATCATCATTCTCACAAAAGAGGCCGTTATGCCACATCATCCATGGACCAAGAAGATTCAATGGACTGACATCCTAATTCCTGATATCTCTTCATTTATTATACTAAGAGATGGTTCTCTATAAAAAACCTATATTTATAACTGAATGTAACTGCGTTCTGATAGTCACACACTGTGTGGGATCATGTTACATTCCAGTTATATTTCTTATTACTTCTGATTCATATAGCCTTAGAATATATAAGTGAAATAAGGAAATTCTTGTTCAGTTATATATTATCAGGTAATAACAATAGATTTATTACTTTTTAGGACAAATATGTTCAATAATCCAGAAGTAATGGAAGCTTATATATTATTACCTAACTAGTTCCTAGAATTATGTTTTTGTTTATTCTAATCTGAAGCAATACAACCTCAATTTTATGAGTTAACATATCTAAACAGTTACATATGAATAAAATATGTAATTGTTTACTCTAAAAGGGTTAAAATCCCAAAATAATTCAAACTATCTTCATCAATACCAAAGTTATTAACAGTACCTTTCTAACTGAATTATTTAGCCTAGGGCAAGACTAACCATATACAACCACCCTGGAATAAATAATTTCAACAAAAACTATATTCTGCACTCCAATTAATGAAACATCATTTTGATGTCTTTTGACATAGCACTTCTCTCCTGTAAGCGGAAGATCCGTGTACCCCCATTAGCCCTCCTCATTCTCCCAACCATATTATGTGGGAGTGTGACGAAGGCACTTATTCCCCTGAGAGAGATATTTATTCTCTTTCACGGGTAAATTGTGATTACTTGCAAAAAATAATTTATGCAATGTATCATCTAATCTCATATGTTTTTTGTTTACTCTTTACTCCAGAATTCACTGGTTTCTTTTCTATCTATTCATCTCTTCAGTCCACACAGGTTGATCTGCGCAGTCAGCTCTGCATAACAAAAAGTAAGTCAAAACTATTTGATCTATTGCCATGGCACCACTGAATATACTTTCCCTGAATGTTCAGGGAATAAATGTCCCTCAAAAAAGGACCAAAGCCTTCCGTACTTTCCATAACAAGAAGGCTCACATAGTATGCCTCCAAGAAACACACTTCACCAAAGATTCTACTCCAAAATATATTTCTCCTTTTTATCAACAAATTTACACGGCTTCTGCATGTGCCAAGCAAAGGGGAACTCTAATTGCATTTCACCGATCCACACCATTCACCTTATCATCAGAAATTAAAGACCCAGAAGGTAGATACCTGATACTCATGGGTTATATAATGGATACAGCAATCACGGTGATTTCCTACTACGCTCCTAACAAACAACCTACACCATTCCTCTCACATATATTACAAGTGATTAATACACACAAAATAGGAACAGTGATAATGTGTGGGGATTCGAACCAGGTCCTCCTCCCATTTCTAGATAAATCACCTTTTACACCATCTAAAATAACCTCTAGATTACCTTTTTCTCAACTTCTTTCCAAATACAATCTGGTAGATTCATGGAGAGAAAGTAACCCAATGAAAAAGAAATTCACTTATTTCTCGCACCCTCATCAAACCTTCACCAGAATAGATCATATTTTTCTAACAATAGGAATGATACCAGAAATTATTGCATCAGATATAATTCCGATTCCGTGGTCTGACCATAATGCAGTATACACTACTATAGCCTCAGCCATACCAAAAGCGCATGACCCAACGTGGCACTTACCGGACATAATGCTCAAACACCCACTACATCAGATAGCCATTGAACAAGCTTTAAAGGAATACATATCAATTAATAACACAACAGACATCTCCCCAATAACACTGTGGGAAGCTCATAAGCCTGTCTTGCGTGGTACAATACAAAGACAAATGGCACTATTTAAACGGGAACGCAAAAATCTAGCAAAAAAACTAGAACTCAATTTTAATGCAGCCTACATATCATTTCAAGATAATCCATCTCAGAGTACAAAATCTCATCTGGAAAAATCTAGATTGGAATACGATCTATTTCTCACTGAATCAGTTGATAAATCCCTCAAACGCTCCAAACACAATTTCTACATGAATACAAACAAACCAGGTACATATTTGGCTCGGGCATTAAATTCAACTAACAAATCTTTCAAACCAATACGTTTGAAATTATCAAAAAATGTTTACACTTGTAATCCAGTTAAAATAGTCCATAAATTTCACTCACATCTCGCAACTTTATACAAGACAAACAATGAATTTAATCCTACAGAAGCTGAATCCTTCTTCTCAAAAATAACCTTACCTGAGTTATCTCAGAATCAAAAAAGCAGTTTGGATGAGCCTATAACTATAGATGAAGTTGCTAACGCCATAAAAGACCTAAAACTTAACAAAAGACCAGGCCCAGACGGCTACTCGGCTTTATACTATAAAACATTCTCAGAAATACTCTCTCCCATTCTCACTGAAACTTTTAACAAACTTCTAGATGGACATTCTTTTCGGCAAGAAACACTAATGGCAATTGTTTGTATGATCCCAAAACCTCTTTCTGATGATACTTCCTGTGAGAATTATCGGCCTATCTCTCTGTTAAACCTCGATATTAAATTATTAGCAAAAATAATAGCAAAACGCCTCAATAGCATTATAGGAAAATTAATACATAGAGATCAAGTAGGCTTCATGCCAAATAGACAGGCAGGCGATAATATACGCAGGGCAGTGTTATTGGCACATATTGCTAAAAAACGGAAAATCCCTTTATGTTTTCTATCTCTCGATATTAAGAGGGCATTTGACACAGTATCCTGGCAATATATGCAATATTCATTACAAAAATGGGGTTTTGGACCCCACTTTTTAACATGGATCAAAGCATTATATAATAAACCCAAAGCCTATATAAAATATGCTGGATACAAATCTGAAGCCTTTAATATCGAAAGAGGTACCCGACAGGGTTGCCCATTATCTCCCTTATTATTTGCCCTTATACTCGAACCCATGGCCCAATACATCAGAACAAACCAAACCATAACTGGCATTGAAGTAGGAGGTATTACACACAAATTATGTATATTTGCAGACGATATATTACTTTTTCTATCATCACCACAGGTCTCTGGTCCTAACTTAATACCAGCTCTTGATGGGTTTGCAGCCCTATCCGGCCTTATGATTAATCCTAAGAAATGCCTAGTGCTTAATATTTCACTCACAAACATGGAATTGATCCCGGCTAGGGCTGCACTCCCATTCACATGGGCAGAAAAATCAATCCCATATCTTGGAATTCATTTAACAGCATCTCATTCTGACTTATTCTCAACCAATTATCCTCCAGTATTAAGACAGATCACAAATCTAATAAAACAATGGTCGCAACTTCCTTTATCCTGGATAGGGAAGATTAATGCAATCAAAATGACTATTCTACCCAAATTGCTTTATCTATTCAGAGTCCTCCCTATTCCAATTCCTTCCTATTTTTTGAGAATAGTACAAAAAAGAGCAACTTCGTTTATATGGGGCTCTTCTAAACCACGTATACCTATACACACACTACATCTTCCCAAAAATAAAGGAGGCCTGGGATACCCTAATTTTACTAACTACTACAGAGCAGCACATTTGGCCAGTCTGTCCAAATACCATGCAAAACAGGAAATCCCATTATGGGTATTTATAGAGGCTTCAGAAAATGACCCTCTATTAATATCAAATTTATTATGGCTTGATCCTAAAGACCGCTTTAAAATTCATAATCCCATAACTAAACACTTCTTATCACTCTGGGATAAACTAAAAACCAAATATCAGTTACAATCTCCACACAATCCTCTCCTTTCTTTTATCAGAAATCCGGCCTTTTATCCGGCATGGATCTACCCAAATTCTTTTAAAGCTTGGACAACATCAGGCATTCAGACACTAAATGACTTCATAGCATCTAAATCATTCCTTTCATTCCCATCGCTTAGAGAAAAATATGATCTACCAAACTCTGAGATATTTAGATATCTCCAAATCAAAAATTTCTATACACCATTCCTAAAGGGGGATACACCATTATCCCAATTATCCATTTTTGAATCAATCTGTACAAAAGATCCATTTGCTAAAGGTACAATTTCATCACTTTATAATCAATTATATGGAGTAGCAAATCTTAATAGACCCTCTTACGTTCAGAGGTGGGAGGAGGACCTGGGACGAACTTTAGAAGACACGGACTGGTCTAACATATGGCTCACATCTAAGTCATCTTCACCCAACATCTTAGCACTGGAGACAAATTATAAAGTCCTAACTCGCTGGTACCTTGTACCCGCTAGAGTGGCAAAATATTCACCTAATACCTCAACTCTTTGTTTTCGAGGATGCCCAGAAATAGGCACATATTTACACATATGGTGGACGTGCCCAGTAATCCAAACCTTCTGGAAGGAAGTCTTCGTGATTGCATCTAAAATATTTAAAAAAATAATACAACCAGATCCATATTTAACTTTACTTAATCTAAAACCGGAATGGTTAACACTCTCTCAATTCAAACTTATGATCCAACTAATAACGGCTGCAAAACAAACAGTGGCCAAGGCATGGAAATCTCCTACATTGGTACTAGCAGAAACAATTCACAGAATGAATAATACAATGTCCCATGCTAAGATGGTAGCCATCGATCAAAATCAAATTCCAAAATTTGAAAAACTTTGGCATCCTTGGATAAAACAACAGTTCCTGTCAAATTTCAATGACTCTGTCCTGTTGCCATGGTAACAAATTAAATGACTTACAGAGACACCCATTCTAAGGCTTCAAAGAGAACTAAAAAGAATAATAAACTGACGAGCGGGACAACCTTGTGGACCATACCTCTACCTTTCAACCCTTTTTCTTCTTTCTCTTTCCTTTTCTCCACCTTACGATTAAAGCTCATTATCAGAATTTATTTGACCTATATACACTCTACTTGTAAACAATATGTATAGTAGGTATAAATCATTTAAATACCTACAAAAGTAACTAAGGAAATGATATATATCTTTAATTTAGGTTTACGTGAACCCAATGTTTAATATTTGAAATTTCATGATATTTACCTATATAAACCCTACTGTAAAACAATGAGCTTACTTTATAGATCCTTGTAAACTTACTTTATGTATCTTTATGTATCTTTATAACATTGTATACTCAATAAACTTCTTTTGACAAGGAAATACTATCCTCCACCCATGGGTAAGGATATTGGGTCTGGAGTAGATTACTAGTGGTTGCCTCAATGCCCAGGTCTAGAATGTAGTATTTATGTTCATTAACTTTGTAGTAAAATAAAGTACTAAACCTTTTCAGTAGCGATTGGACCGAAGCCAGGGAAGAGTGAGGGTTTGTGATCATCATTATCACGTCGTCTGCAAATAAATTTATTTTGTGTTCTATGGTACCAATGGTGAAGCCTGATATTGTAGAGTGGGAACTGACATGTTCTGCTAAGGGTTCCATAATTAGGTTAAAAATGATTGGTGAGAGCGGACAACCTTGTCGGGTGCCATTAGTGATGGAGAATGGCTTAGACAGCATCTCCGACGTATAGACCTGTGCTGATGGGGAAGAATACAGAGCCATTATGGCTGCCAGAATGGGGCCCTGAAAACCAAATTTGCCAAGGGTTGCTTCAAGATATTTCCAATGGACCCTATCGAACTCCTTCTCTGCATCCAAGGATAGGAGCAGAGAAGGCGTTCTAGATATCTCAGCATGATGGATTATGTTGATAATTCTGCGAGTGAAGCCTGATTGGTCCTTATGTATTAGAAGATGCATTAAGTTGAGTAATCTGTGGGCTATTAGTTTGGCATAGATTTTTGTGTCCACATTGAGAAGAGATATGGGTCGGAAGTTTTGTGCAGAGGTAGGCTCTTTCCCCGGCTTTGGTAGTGTAACAATTAGGGCACTTAGCATTTCTGGGGGGAGAGAGGAGGAGGAAGCAGCGTCATTGTACACTTTGGTCAGATATGGTGTTAGCACAGTTCCAAATTGTTTGTAATACTCTCCTGTAAGACCATCTGGGCCAGGAGATTTGTTAGAGGGAAGTGATGAAATTATATTTTTGATTTCTAGATCTGTAAATGGGGTGTTCAGGGAGTCTAGTTGTTCTGTGGTCAGTTTAGGGAGGTTGATCTCATTGAGAAATGCCTCTATGCCAGGTAGAGACGGCTGTGTGACAGATGTGTCATCTTTTAAATTATAAAGTGTATTGTAGTAGTAACTAAATGCGTCTGCAATAGCTTGTGGATCTATCAGTTTCTGTTTAGTAGCTGGGTGGAATAGATGGGTAATTTTGGTTTTGGAATAGTAACCTTTGATTCTATTGGCCATTGCCTTTCCGGCTTTGTTACCAGTAGAGTAGTGTTGAGCTCTAAAATGCTTATGTGCTCTTTCAAAGGATTCTAGAAGGAGAGATTTGAATTCCTATCTAAGGGAGTCTAATTTAGTCTTGGTTAATGGATCTGGATTAGTTTGGTGTGGTGTTAATATCGGCAGTAAGTGTGTTTAGACGCTGTGATCTCCTCCTCCTCTCTCTAGCAGTAAGTTGAATAAGGATCCCCCTTATGAATGCCTTATGGGCATTCCAAAGAACGGTATCACTGCTAACAGATCCTGCATTAGTATTAAAGTATTCTGTTAAACACTTTCTAATATAAGAAGAATGGATCGGTGAGTGGAGAATCGCAGCATTCGCTCTCCATATCCGTGTACGGGAAATCTTCGGCGAGTCTTCTATCGTCATTGTAACCGGAGCGTGGTCAGACTACGTAATGGTCAATATCTCCGTGGAGGAGATTTTGGGCAAAGTCCATTTATCCACTAGGAAGTAGTCAATCCGAGTGTAGGAATTGTGTCTAGGGGAGAAATAGGAGTAGTCCCTTTCGGTGGTATGATGGCATCTCCACACATCAAATAGGTCATGAGATCGAAAGAACGGTCCCATAGGGGATGTAACTCTGGTTGAGTGGGAAGAAGAGTCGATGGAGTTGTCAGGTACTATGTTAAAGTCCACACACATGACAAGGTGTCCTTGTTTAAAGCAATTGATTTTTTTCATCAATTTGGACAGAAAGTGAATCTGTTTCTTGTTGGGGCATATACTGATACAATGGTGTAATTATCGTTGTTTAATGTACAATTCAATGCCAGATATCTACCATCAACATCCTGAAGGCTGTCATGTAGGGTAAATGAGCATGTAGATTTAATGACTATCGTGACTTTAAAGATATTTGAAAAATTCTTATTGGAGCACTGAGGTTCGGCGTTGGTTTTAAAGTGCGTTTCTTGGATGCACAGGACATCGCAGTGAGAATCCTGTGCAGTTTGCCACAGAGAGGTCCTTTTGGCAGGGTGATTGAGGCCTTTTACGTTCAGTGACAGAAATTTGGGCATTTTGAAAGTGGTGCGTATAGGTAGTGGAGTAAGGTACTACTTACAGTTACTCAGATGGGTAAATTGCTTAAGGGGGTTGGTTGTTGTTAGAAGTCCTGCATCCGATGGACTTGAGCTCTCGTTGATAAGGAAGGAAGGGAGAAAAACAGAAAAGTAGTTAGTTATAAACAAGAGGGTAAGGGAAAACAGGTGTCAGCGGTGTGTAAGGACTGCTGAATGTGGCTTAGGGTAAAGTTCGTAAACTAACTGCAACGAGCAGGCACTGAACCGGAGTGCTTATCTGAGATTGGATTCACAGCATCACTGATTTGGAAGTCATTTACTGTAGTGGTGAGAATGACCGGAGTTGAAGGATTGCGCGTTTGTTTTGTGAGTCACTGGGATTGGAGGGTCACCGTCAGGAATGATACCCCATGTTTTGAGCAATTGTATGCCCTCTTCGACGGTATGGATATTGTGGCATGTTCCATTCCTGGTAACCATCAGCTTGGTTGGGAACCCCCATTGATATGGGATCTTATGATTATTGAGGGGTTTTGTGATTGTTTGCAGCTGACGTCTATGTTGATGGGTATATTGAGAGATGTCAGCAAAAAGTTGCAGCTTTACGTATGGATGTGGGAGCTTTCCCAGGCGTCTGGATTGTGTAAGGAGCATGTCCTTGGTGTGGTAGAAATGGATGCACATCAGAGTACCCCGAGGTACTTCTGCAGGTAGGTGAGGAGGTTTTGGGAGATGATGGATGCGATTGATGATCGTCTCGATCGGTGGGAGATCTGGGAAAATTGTTGAGATCAACTTCCTAGCATAGGAGTTGAGATCTGCTGGTAGGATAGTTTCAGGGATTCCTCTCATCTTGATATTTTGGCGCCGTGAGCGATCTTCAAGATCCGCCATTTTGGCACGCACCCAGCGGTGTTCTTCTCTGGTGTAGTCATGTGTGTCTACCAGGTCATTAACTGTTTCTGTCATGACGCTTAACTGCTTTTCAATACTCCCCACTTTCTGCCGTGCAGCATTTCTGTTTTAAATGCTGTAAACATTGAAGAAATGTCAGACTGGAGGGAGCTGTGAAGTGACATCAGCATTTCTTTTAGCATAGTGTCTATGACAGGCTGATTTGTAGTAGGGAAGGCTGCTATGGGGGAAGCTGCAGAAGGCTGTGTGAGGAGATTTTCTAATGTAGGCCTTACGTCCTGTGACTGAATCCAGTCGCATCCTTGCTTTTGCAGGGCTGTTGGAGGTGGATGAGGGGCCTGAGGATAGCTGGGATCCCAAGGAGTTGTGCTGGGCTGAAATGGAGGATTCTTCATCATCAGGCAGGTCAGTGTAGGAATCCTCTGTGTGCTGTGCAGTGCCGCGGCCACCATCTTGGATTTTATCTCCCTGAGGGAAGATGAGGAAATCTGTGATTTTTGTGGGAATCCTGTATTCTTTCCTCTTTCTAGAGGTTCTGGTCTGGTTCCCCAGGTTGTGGGGGTCTGAGGATTGCATTTTATGGGGTCTGAGGCAGTGATTTGAAGTCCGCTTCTCCGTTCATGCAGGAGCTGTGAGATCAGGCTTCCATTCAGCTCGGCAGCTAGCCACGCCCCCTGTATTCAATTTTTTATGCACCAAGTGTGCTTAGCAACTTTAAAGCACTGTTAATGCTTGGATGATTATCATATCTTTATTATATATTCTTTTACACAAGTTGAAAAATGATTAGTCTGACTAGCAGAGGTTCCTGGTCAAAGAAAAAAACCTTTGGCGGGTGGTATAGTGAATAGTAAATTTATTTGATTTCCTGTGGTTAGTTTAAAGTAAACCTACCTCAAAAGATCCTGAAATATGATGGCAATCTAGGAATAAAAAAAAAAATAGAGTAAATACCTAACATTTTAAAGAGTCAAAGTGGTACTCTACAATGACTCTAGTGGAAATTTGTTTTGTTCATTTTGGCTTGGCTTTTTACGACCTTAGTAGCTTCTTCTTACACATTTTCATTTTATACAAATGTGAATCTGACAAGTTTCAAGCAAAGAGCTGAGTGATTAAAATAATGACCTCTTAAGAATTAGAAAGCTTATAGCTCAATGAAATGTATCCAAGGCAAATAAGATTCCACTAAAGCTCAAAAGTCTTCAGCATTATAAAAAGAGATTGCATCATCTTTATATAAAAAAGTTTCTGCCACTGCCTATATAATGAATTCTCATAATTCTCATGCTTAGGAATGATGAGGAACTTGAAAGATATTTTTAATGGTCTATATACTGTACACACTGTGCTTGTAGTTCTTCCCATAAACTGAAAACTGCAACCTAGCACCACACCATCAGCTTTACAGATTGGCTTTTTCATGTTTCATTGAAGCTGGTTCTTCAAAGTTGTCTAATGTATTCCTGCATACTACATCCACTGTCAAACTAGTTTATGAATTTTCAGGCACATGTTTTTACTATCCATGTAAATCTTAACAATGAACTCTTATTTGTTCCTATTATGGACTGTTAAGTATGCCATTAAAAGTGTACATCTGTTTTTAAGCGCCAAAAAATTATAATGTCAAATTTAAAACTTTCCTGTGCTCACTTCCTGTGTAGTTTCAAGGAGCCTAATTAGTACCCTAGTAATCTTCTAAATAAAAGTCTACAGAATAATTAGCCTTTATGTTGTGGAGAATAGGATAGGGGGAAAGGTTTTGGCTGGCTATACATTACACAATTTTCTTGTACAATTTTCCTTTAGACCAAAACCATATAATATGAGCTCAAACCTAAACATTTTCAATTTGTATGAAATCAGGCAGGCCCTTACACTGCATAGTTGAAGGTAAATTTAAAGGAAATTGAATAAGAAAATTGTATAACATAAGGCCAGCCTTAGTGGATTAACAACAAAATACTGGGCAGGGCTGACACAATTCATCTCACAAAATTGCTGTCTATTGTCAACCCACAAAGGATTTAGGAGCTGAGTGTATTGGAGAATTTTTTTTTTGTTTGTTTTTTTGAATGTTGCCCTAGTATATACTGTACTTAAAGTAAATCTGATAAGAACAAAAAAAACCTTTAGTTGACCGAGTCTCTCCTGAGGATAATATCCAGGACCCCAGCATTGTAAAGCACATACAGTTTGTTAATCCTCACGCCACTCGTCTGCTTACAATTTAAAAAAAAACTCTTTTGGCATTTGAATTCTTTTAAAAAAAAAAAGTAAACAAATACACTCACTTGCAAAAACTGTGCATATATGGCAAGCATATCCTGCCTGCTTTTGTAATAAAACAAATAGATATTGACCTATAATTGCTGTGCAAAAATTTTCTAGCTGAAATTCTGGTCCAAGCTTAATGCATCGCACTAAAGACTGAAAGTACCATGCATAGAGCCCCAGGCATAATTTTGTTGAGCGGCAGCTCCAAATGCTTTTCAATCTGATAACTGGCTACCATTTCCCCTGTGTTAGAGCTCAGTGCCAGCCAATTTAAAGTGTGCCCTTTTCCCCTTAACTGTGTCGAAATCTCATTTGTGTATGCCACTGGGGAATATTGTTCCAAGAGCATTTCAAAGAACTCTCAGCATATAGTCATTAAAAATCTCTTTAGTAGAACAGCAACAAAGGTGAGACACTTTTTTTATATAAACAAGTAAGCCTTTTAACAGACCTAGTAACAGTGTGTAATGTGTAATGTACACACGCATAGTGTATATTATATATATATATATATATATATATATATATATATATATATATATATATATATACATACAGTGCCTTGAAAACTTATTCATACCCCTTGAACATTTTGTCATGTTACAACCAAAAACGTGAATGGATTTTATTGGGATTTTATGTGATAGACCAACACATAGTGGCACATAGTTGTGAAGTGGAAGGAAAATGATAAATGGTTTTCAAAATTTTTACAAATAAATATCTGAAAAATGTGGTGTTCATTTGTATTCAGCCCCCCTGCGTAAGTATTTTGTAGAACAACCTTTCGCTGCAATTACAGCTGCAAGTCTTTTTGGGTATGTCTGTACCAGCTTTGCACATCTAGAGAGTAAAATTTTTGCCCATTCTTCTTTGCAAAATAGCTCAAGATCTGTTTGATTGGATGGAGATTGTATGTGAACAGCAATTTTTCAAGTCTTGCCACAGATTCTCAATTGGATTTAGGTCTGGACTTTGACTGGGCCATTCTAACACATTATTATGCTTTGAGCTGAACTATTCCATTGTAGCTGGCTGTATGTTTAGAGTCGTTGTCCCAATGGAAGGCAAACCTCTGCCCAAGTCTCAAGTCTTTTGCAAACTCTGATGCCTCATACTTTTATAGACTTTCTAACAACAAAACCGTGGATTTTTGTTCGAAGGGTGTTGACTCCAACTTGTCTTGCATACACACGGTCACACAAATGTTGGCCAACAATTATGAACGTAGTGACGTACAACACGTTCGACGACTGATAAAAAGGAAGGTCAATAGCCAGTGCGCCACCCTTTGGGCTCCTTCTGCTAATCTTGTGTTTATCTTGTGTTAGTAGAAGTTTGGTGAGAGACGGTTCGCGCTTTTCAGCCTCGTGCTTTTCAGCCTCGTGCTTTTCAGCCTCATGCTTTTCAGTTCATTTCTGCTTTTCAGTTTGTGCTTGTCAGTTCGTATCTGTTCTTCATGCATGCTTGTCAGTTTGTTCCTGTCTTTCAGTGTGTTCTATTTATAGTTCGCTTCTAATTTTCAGTGCGTTCTTGCCTGGTCGTTTCTGATTTTCAGCTCGTTCGTGTCAGGTCCTATCTGATTTTTGGTGCATTTTGTTTATTAGCCATGTTGCGGTTACGTACTCATTGTACAGTTCCTGCTGTTGTTGGGCTTGGTGTTGGAGTTATTGCCTTGACCCAAGTCCAGTCCATGAACAGGGGAAGGAGGAGTTCTTGAAACAAGAATTGGTTGCTTAATTGTGACCAATTCTGTCATATGCCCTTGTTGCGTGAGCTCCAGGAGAATAATCCTGATGTTTTCAGGAATTATCTCCGGATGACGAACCCCGTCTTTCACCGTCTCTTGGCTTTGCTGACCCCATATATTACGAAGCTGAACACCTGCATGCGGCAAGCCATCACTCCCGAGCAAAGGCCCGTTGCCACCTTGATGTACTTGGCGACGGGAAGAAGTCTCCAGGACCTGAAGTTCACGACTGGGATCTCCCCCCAGGCTCTGGGAATCATTGTTCCAGAGACCTGTTCTGCCATCATTCAGGTCCTGCAGAAGGACTATATTAAGGTAAGTTTTATCCTTTAACATCACACTCTATGTATTTAATGTTTGCTAATGTATTGTATTTATTTCATCATTCCATAATTACCATCTATCTGCTGACTTTGCCAAACCCATACACACTATACCTACCTCTTTTGTGTTCATATTTATGGATGAATTCACCATAGCATGTAGTGCAAGTGCCTGCCTGAATACTTTCAAATGGTACTGTTTAAAGTTTTGTTCTCCTATTATTTTGATAGGCAATTGCAGAATGTAAAATGTGCTTCAATTTGTACAGCGTGTATTCATATTTTTGGATTATGACACTTCTTACCTGTCCAGTGGGCTGCCAATAGTGTAAGTAAGGAGGGGCTGGCCAAAGTAACACACATTATTTATGCATTCAGCTCTCAATGAAGTGGAGAGGGTTACCTGTCCAAAACATCTCCCCCCACCCTAAAATTTTTACAATGGGCCATCAAAAGGAGTGAGGAATCTGATAAGTGGACCTTATACGTTTGTCTTTAAATACTAATTTCAATAAATGTTATACTTATGTTGGCCAAGAATGTTTGTGTTTAATCTGCTTGCAATGTTATGTGCAAAAGTAGTATTTTATTTTCTTGTTTGACTCCACAGTTTCCTTCCAACCCACAGGAATGGCAGACTGTGGCCTCCCATTTCCACCAGCAGTGGGACTTTCCCAATTGTGGTGGTGCGATCAATAGGAAGCACGTCCAGATCGTCTCATCCCCCAACTCGGGGTCATACTACTTTAATTATAAGGGGTACAGTAGTATTGTGATGTTGGCAGTGGTGACGGCAAATTATGAGTTCCTATATCTGGACGTAGGGAAGAATGGCCATATGTCTGATGGACGAGTGATCACCCAGACGGAATTTTACCACATCTCCTGAATGGCACCTTGGGGTTGCCACCTCCACAGGATAATGTGGCTGGCCTCCAGTTTGTTTTTGTGACAGATGAGGCCTTTGCGCTGGGGGACCATCTGATGAGGCTGTTCCCTGTGAGGACCCTGACCTCGGAGCAGAGGGTTTTTAATTACCAGCTGGCCCGTGCCAGAGGAGTGGTCGAGAATGCCTTTGGCATAAGTGCCAGCCAGTTCTGGCTTTTCCAAACAGCCATCAACATGGCTGAATACAAACTAAATCACATCATCTTGAGCTGCTGCATTCTTCACAATTCCCTGCAGAAGAATGCAGCCAACTATCTGGCCTCAGTTGCGACTGAGGCCGACTTTTCACCTCAACAAAACATGACGGCGCTTCAAAGTGGCCGTCCTGGCTTGCCCCCCCAAAGCGCCCGAGAAGTACAGCAAAACTATGTGGAGTACTTCATGGGTAGGAGGGCAATTGATTACCAGAAAATCTGGAAGCTGTGTAAAATATATTTTTTTGGAAAAACTAAACTCATATTTCATTTGAATAACTGTTTGTGTTTCCTATCTGTCTCCTAGGTTCTCCAATGGACTTTTATTTTTGGCTATCTTCTTCAATAGTGCAAACATAACTTACTTGATACATGAGGTGACAATCTCTTTTTCGGCTAATTATGTTGTGCTGTTGGTCAGCTACACACACACAATGTTTTTGTTGTTAATGTATGTAATGCGGTAATGATAAAAATAATCATCCTTTTCAACTCCATGAATTAATTGCTTGTAGTCTCTAAAATGGCCTGATTTGGGCAAATTTTACAGCACAGTGGGGGTTATCTACTAAAGACAAATTTACTTTACACTACAAGTACACTGCAAGTGCAATTGAAAGTGCACTGAAAGTGCACTTGTAGTGCAAAGTGGATTTGCCTTTAGTAAATAACCCCCATTGTCACTACACCAACTTAAAAAAGAAACTGGTATTGAAAGAAGAAACCACACATTGTTGAGTATAAAACATTTTACTCCAAGCACATTCACATGTGTGTTATAAACGTTTTTCTTAACAAACCAACATCTTGGTGTATAACATGTATGTTTGACATTAAGTTGCCTTTTTTGTGGCTAAAGAGGCATGTTTAAAACCATAACATACACATCCCCAACTCAGGAAGTCTTTTTTGAACATCATGGATATTTTGCTTCAGTTTTTCTAAATCCCGATTGCACACCATGATCTCACTGATGAGTACTTGTGCACTTGCACTGCTGAAGTGAGTTTCTTCTTCCACAACATCCACATTACCTAAACATAAAAAAACACCCCATGTATTATATATAATACATCCATCTATTAGGCATCCATCTATTACCTGAAGCTGTGGTCTCAGACACTGACCTGTTGTCAAAACCATTTCGACCACTTCACCCACCACTTCCTGAACCTCTGCATCCACATCCTCAGGTTGTGTGCTGAGTTCCCTTTCTTCAGTAGGTGTGGGAGTTACTGGTGGCCTCAGATGTCACAATTCTTTTCTTCCCTATGTGAATACAAAAAAAGTATACTTAGCAGACAGATATTATAGGCTAGAAATAGTAATATGAAACATAGCTTGGACGTGTCGTCCAATTGTCTGTTTTGGCAGGGTTCCAAGCTTAAGACATGATTTTTTCCCTTTCAAAAGCTGGAATACTTACCTATTTTGTGCAAGTTTCACACATGGAGAGACCCCTAGTATCCACTGGAGCACCTGTGTGGGACACCATAAAAAGGTTGTTATGGCATCCCACACTAGTGCTCCTACATCCAGATGTGTAAACAGCTGCTGAGTGTCCTCTCCTTACACTGAATCAAGTTGTCATTTCATTATAGTTTCAAACATATCTAGGCAACAATGTAATCAACTTATTTTAATCAAAATAGGCAAACCTGCATCTGCCAAAAACGTCATATTAGTGGTAGAACGAGATATGTTTTTTTAACATATTTATTTTATTGATTTTGGTACAAAATAATTAACAGGTACATATAAACGAGTACATCCATGGGTAAATCTCTTTTACAACAAACAATAGCCCAACGGGGCCATCTAATAATTACTACAATTATAATTCCCAAGTCCTCAACAGAGGAAAAAACGTATTCAGTAGGTATGGCAGGTTGATATATGCGGGCCACGTAGGGCCCAGCTACTGTAGGTCATAGTGCAATAAGCAGTGGAAATACAAGCAATTCACACTACATTCTTACACACTCACACACACACACTTCTACACACATACGCACGGTCTCAACCAGTAGAAAACAAAACCATTCCAGCCTCACCTCCCCCTACACCTCCTACCATGCTATATAAAAAACCCTAGCCAACCATAGGGCTCTCAGACACCTGCAGTTACCAGAGATCTAACGGGGGGAGACAAAAGTCAACCATTGTTGTGATAGCGGAGTATTATTCCAGAAGGAATCAGCTATATCAAGCCAAGATTGCCAAATCTTAGTAAACTTTTTGGGACAGGCCCTTCCCTTGTAGATAAGTTAAAAGATAGGTATAACATTATTTATCATACAGTACAACATTTGAACATCTGGAGCAGCTGCAGTCTTCCATTGCATTAAGATTAATTTTCTAGCATAAAACAGTACTATGCGGACGAGAGTTTGAATATGGGTCCTTTGTAGGAAGTCATTCAACACACCCAACAGTCCAACTCTGGGGTGCAGGGTATCTGTATATGTAAGATGTTTTCAAAAAAAGAGAATAAGTCCCTCCAGAAGGTGAACAAAGCCGGACATGATCACAACATATGCATGTATCCTGCTTCAATGAAGCCACACCTGAAGCAGGAAGCAGCAGAAACATAGCCCATACGGGCCAGCCTGGCAGGAGTATAATGTAACTGATGTATAAATTTGAACTGTACATATTGGTCATAAAATCCAATAAGATCAAGGAAGCATACCTCCGAGGCCTCCTCCCACCCCTCCTCTGACAACCCAGGTATTTCCTTTACCCATTTTCGCTGAGCAATCTGAAAGGGTTTGACCCCCGCAGCTTGCAGGCGTGAGTAGATAGTTGTGACCAGTTTTCCAATGTCCAGGTATGACATAAGCACCTCTAGAGGTGATTCAGTGAGCTCCTGGGTCAGCCCAGTGAATTGTGCCCGGATGGCATGGCGTAGTAAAAGATATTTTAAATAAAACTTATTTGTCACTCCGCACCTTGTCTTCAGATCTTCAAACAAAATGAATGCATCATTTATAAAAATATGAGAGGCATGGGTAATGCTAAGTCTTCCCCACCACTGGGAGTCTGGGTGGCCCAGGAGCCCTAGAAAGTTTGGATTATGCCATAGGGGAGCATTGGGCGATACCCCTCCCGAATTTGTGATCACCTTGTTTCCCTTGTGCCAAGCTAACCAGCTTACCTCTATCAGAGAGAACCACAAGAGCAACGTTTAGGTATAGACCTATACAGTGTGTCAATGAGCAAGGCCTCTGGACCATCAATTGCAGTCAATAGAGCGGTGGAGCAGGACAAGGAGGCCTCCAGAAACCAGTCATAAACATATTCAAGCTGTGACGCTCTAAAATAGTGTCGTAGATTAGGGCAGGCCCCATTCAGATTTGCAGCCTGGAGTGAGGCCCTAGCAATTCTCCGGCTTGACCCCTGCCAGTGGAAGGAGGATACAACTTTGTTAAAAAGTTTTTTGAACAAAAAGATTGGGGAGGCCCGGAAAACAGAGAAATTTGGGTAAGTATATAATTTTAAAGATGAACACTGTGTGAGAAAATAATCCAAAATTAGACTAAATCGTCACACTAGACAGCGCTAATGTTGAGCAATTAACAGCTAAAACATGTGGCCAACAACACATGCAAAGGAAAATCCTGTAACAGAAAGTCCCTTAGGAGAAAGTCCCTTATAAAGGACAGTGATGTAAAGTTCAGGGTGTAGTTCAAAAATATTAATCAGGTGATCATGAAAACATTCCTCAGCATGCACCTTCCACCGATCACTAGGAAATCCACCCGGTGCGAGCACTCTCCCCCTAGGGGGTTAAACTCACCAGAATTGGGGAGTAATAGAGCATTCAGAATATAAATCTTTGCCAGCAACTTGTTGTTAACATCACTTCATGAAGGGTCACGGATTTCCAGGGCTCATAATAAGTCTTTGTGCGGCTCCGATGCCCCCTCCTCCTCCTCCTCGGGAATGCTGCAGATTGACGCCCCGTGGCGGGGATCCGAGGAGAGAGCGATGTTCCGGCTGAAGGAAGACCGATCAAGAAGCACTCATAAACAATGCCAGCCAGGGGAGGAGGAGAAATGCCTGCCACCTATGGAAGACGTAGAGCGAGAGGAGAAAAGGAGTGATGAGGATGATGAGCTCCCTGTGTGTTGCTCTGATCTCCAGCCTGCAGGCTCAGTGATAGGCGGCTGCCTGTGAAGTCCAGCCCCGGCTTTTCTCCTCTCGCTCTACGTCTTCCATAGGCGGCAGGCATTTCTCCTCCTCCCCTGGCTGGCATTGTTTATGAGTGCTTCTTGATCGGTCTTCCTTCAGCCGGCACATCGCTCTCTCCTCAGATCCCCGCCACGGGGCGTCAGTCTGCAGCATTCCCGAGGAGGAGGAGGAGGGGGCATCGGAGCCGCACAAAGACTTATTATGAGCCCTGGAAATCCGTGACCCTTCATGAAGTGATGTTAACAACAAGTTGCTGGCAAAGATTTATATTCTGAATGCTCTATTACTCCCCAATTCTGGTGAGTTTAACCCCCTAGGGGGAGAGTGCTCACACCGGGTGGATTTCCTAGTGATCGGTGGAAGGTGCATGCTGAGGAATGTTTTCATGATCACCTGATTAATATTTTTGAACTACACCCTGAACTTTACATCACTGCCCTTTATAAGGGACTTTCTCCTAAGGGACTTTCTGTTACAGGATTTTCCTTTGCATGTGTTGTTGGCTACATGTTTTAGCTGTTAATTGCTCAACATTAGCGCTGTCTAGTGTGACGATTTAGTCTAATTTTGGATTATTTTCTAACACAGTGTTCATATTTACATATTTTGTTTGAGACAGCTGCTCTTCCTTTTCCCTGTTTTCCTCTCTGCATAACTGCAAAGTGGATTCTAACCTTATATATGCATTTATGAATGGTTTTGAATATTTATATAGCTGCAAAGTGATGTTTATTCACATTTATGCACTTTTGAATATTCATTAATATCTGTTTAGACTTATCTGTATTTTGGATCAGCATAGTGGCCTGGCGCTGAGTGGTGTTTCTGCAGGCCTGGTGAAACACCTGTAGTTTGTATTTCAGTATATAATTTTAAAGATGTTCTGCGTTGCGTCAACCCTATGGAGATCCAGGGCCCTGTGCGCCCACACCAGGAATCCGTGAGAGTCCGGAGTGGGGAGCGCAGAATATTGGGCCTGAGCAGTCTCCAGGGAGGACTCCAAAGCCAGAAGAGCCGCCTGAGAGGACTTCCTGTGCTTGGCAATGTTAGAAATGTAGGAGCCCCGCACAGATGCCTTAAAGGCGTCCCATGTAAGGCCAAAGGAGGCGGATCCGGCATTGTCCCCCCAATAGTGGGACATGTCTTGCTGGACTGGCTCCTCAAATTCTGGGGTGGAAATCCAGAGTGGACTAAGTCTCCACAACTGAAAGGAGGGCCTATGGCCAAGTAGTAGTTCAACACACAGGGCAGAATGGTCAGAGATCGTCTGAGGTAAGAGACAGTCTGGGTATAGGAGGCTAAATCAGGGGTCCCCAGGGCATAGTCCAGCCTGGAAAGAGTACGGTATGTCCGGGATTGGCAAGAGTATTCCCTGGCCATAGAGTGTTGTTGTCGTAACAGGTAAATATAACCAAAGGAAGCACACCACTGACCAAACAACTTAGATTCATACTGTATGGGTTTCAATCAATTCAAGCTAGGGTCAGAGTCAATGAAAGTCCCCAACAATAAGAGTAGCTAGTGTGGGCAGGTCAGAGAATTGTGAACTCAGATCGGTAAAGATTGCAGCCATGACGGGGGGAGCATACACCACTACCAAAAAGCAGTGGTGTGGCATGTATCATACATTGAAGAAAAATATAATGCCCTTTGGGGTCTAGAATCACACGATCACATGAGAAGGGGAGGCCTTTCCTTATGAGAATGGATGCCCCCTAGCATAATTGGAATATGTGGAATGATACCCGTAAATAACCCAGTGTTTTTTTAAAGCAAGCACTTTTGACCCCATAAGGTGCGTTTCCTGCAGGCACAGTATTTGAGGTTTATGAGCCTTAAGGAATTCAAACATGGAGGCCCTTTTAAATTTGGAATTTAATCCATGGACATTCCAGGAGAAACACTTGGGGTGGAAAAAAGAGAAAAAATGAAACACACCTCCAGGGGAATGACCCAGCTCAGGTGTCTGGCGCCCAGTCAGACAAATGACCAGGCTGGTGCAGGGACTCAAACCAGGAAAGGGCATTTGCTGGGGTTTCGAAAAAATGCATCTGGCCTTAGTGTACAACTCTCAGTGTGGCGGGAAACAACATGGAGTACTGGATGGTCTTCTACCTCAACTTCTGCTTGATGTGTCAATACTTGGCTCTTGAGGCGTGGACAGCCGAAGAATAATCAGGAAATAGGGACACCAATGCGTTGTTGATTTTTAGGCTTCCTTTTATGTGGGCAGCACACAGGATAGAGTCCCTGTCCCTATAGTTTAGGAGACGGATCACCATAGTGCGAGGAAGGTTGCCTGCAGGGAGTGGTCTGCCAGGTACTCTGTGGGCACACTCCAGGACAAAACAGGGGGATAGACAGTCCTTCCCAAATTTCTGGGTAAACCAGCGTTCCAGGAAGGAGACCGGGTCGGATCCCTCGACCCGCTCAGGTAGGCCCACCAAATGCAGGTTGTTCCTGCACAGACGGTTCTCTAGATCGCCAACCTTGTCCTCCAGGGAATGGATTTTAGTGTCATGCATTTTTAGGGCAGGTAGGACTGGGCTGACAGCATCTTCCAAATCGCGTTCAGTCTCAGAGACCTGGTCCCTCACTTTATGCATGTCCTGACGCATGATAGTAATGTCCAGCTTAAGCTCCTCCACTTTACCCATAATATCTGAATGATTTACCTTAATGAGTTTAAGGACATCCAGCAGCGTTGGCTTCGGTTCCGGGCCATCCTCCAGGCCGTCATCGCTGTGAGAAGGGTGGGCCGGCAGCGCCGGAGGAGCAGAGGTCCCGGGAGAAAGTGGCAGTGAGGGATCAGGCTCTTCTTCAAAGAGATCTGGCGTGGATGCCAGGGACAGGTGCGGTATGGTGGAGTGGCGGCCATCTTGGCAGGAGCGTGTAGTTATACTCATCCTGGCCGGGGGCTGTTTCTTCCCCTTTCACTTTCCCATCCACCAGAGTCCCCAAAGAATGACACAGGGTCTTCCCCGAATGTACAGGAGAGGTTTCAGCCAATATTGCATGGCAGGTAAGCAGGATTACACAGGATTGTGCAGAGGGATCTCAGAGCTGCTAGGAAAGACGTCCTCTCACATGCTGTGTCAGGCCACGCCCCTAACGAATGATGTTTAATACGAACGATTCCTGTGCCCACGAACCTCAAACTTGGCATTTTAAACTGAACAACAGTAAAGAAAAGCACATGGACCAGCATGAAAGTAATAATAATAGGAACACACGACAAATAATTACTTTTTTGCAGCACTTTCCTGATCTTTTTATACTGATCTTGCATCCTCAATTTCAGGTCTGACCAGCATTTCCTAAATTGCTCCTTGGTCGTACCTCAAATGTCCTGTGGAGATTTACCACAACTTGATATTGGCCTTTCTCACATTAGGGTTTCTGTACGTCCATGATTCCCATCATAGTCTGTCCTCTTCAAGATGTCCTCCATCTCCACCATCTCTTCAAAGGACATATTTGAGGCCTTATATCTCCTCCTGTATGTGGAACTGCCTTGCTCCTGGCTTTCCTCGTCCTCATCATTGCTGTTCAAACGAAACACCTGGTCTGTCTCCGCCATATGCTCTCCTACTGCCCCGAAAGAGAAGAAGAAGGGAATACACTAGAAAGAAGGACAGGAGCGGAGTTTGATGCATGCGCAGTGTACATAAAGCATAACACGCAGGTGACGTGCATATGATCTGTGAGTGGAGGACGGAGGATCGTTCAGACCAAAGGTACAATTGTAACTTAGGACATCAGTGGTTAGTGGTCTATACTGCTTATAGATTGAGGCCTATATTGGGATTAGGAGAGTTTAGCCTGACATTAGGGGTTGTCTTGTGTTGTGTCTTGCAGGTAAAATGGTTGACAAATTCACAGCCCCTGACTTCCTTCCCAACTTCAAAGACAAGTGCAGGGAGCTGCCATGTCTCTGGCAAGCTAAATGCAGGGACTATTCGAACAAGCAAAAGAGGAAAGCAGCACTGGATAAACTGTTGAAATTGGTGAAGCCTGTGCATCCCACGGCAGACATCAACTATTTGAAGGCCAAAATTGGTAGCCTGAGGAACACATATAATAGGGAGCTCAACAAGTTCCAGGATTTCCTGAGATCCGGAGCAGCAGCAGAGGACGTATATGTCCCCAGGCTGTGGAATTACGACAGCCTGCATTTTTTGTCCGACCAGGTGGAACCCAGGCCATCACTATCAACGCTACCTTCCACATCAGCTGAGGCTCCTGAGGTCCAACCTGGGCCTTTCACCCAGGAAGAAGATGTGGAGGAGCCCAGCTTGACCCAGGTATAGCATTGTTGAAGATATTTCTTGTCAAAAATTGAATGATGTTAACTAGATGTTATTGATCACAAATTTCTGATTTAACAAAGTGGTTTACATATCAATTGACAGTAATAACCAAAAATGATTGGAACGAGAATGAAAAATGCTGGGGTCAGAATGATAGTCTTTTCTATTTGTTAACATTTAATTTTCAACAGTCATGAGCTCAAAATTGTGTGTGATTGATGACTAAAAACCTAAAACTATGTACCATTTTCATACACAGGAAAGTCTCAGCCAGGAGGAGGCCGTGGCAAGCAGCCTGACGGAATCCCAGGTTCCTCCCCTCCGCCCTCCAACCAAAAGGACCAGGAAGGCAAGGAACCTGGATTAGTCCACGGCTGCCTTCCTAAAATAGGCTACTGTGGCAATTACCACGACCCCTGGTGTACACGAGGCATTTAGATGCGTCACTGCCAGCAAATTAAAAAAGATGGAGGAGACCCAACGCACTATATGCGAAGAGCTTATTCTGAAGGCCCTAAACAAGGAGACAAGGGGTGAACTCACACCTCAAACACACCTCTGTGAGTTAGACCATGCTCCTCCACCACCTCCAACAACACCACTAACACCACAGCCACCCCACCCACCACAGCAGCATGGAAGGAAGGGTGGAAGGAAGTGTTGAGAGTGATGGCCTGGGTTTGGTGTGGTCTGGCTAAAAACGCAGGCTGTTGGAAGACCACAGCCTTGGGACATATATGTTATCTGCTGCTGCTCCCGATCTCTCCTGGACCACATTGTGCTCCCTATTAAATGGACTCCTCAGGTTACCAATTTTGACAGGCAAATAATTGATGTCTGCCCTGTGGTACAAAGGCTTCACCAAATCCAAATGTTTCTCCAGCATTGCCTTTTTCTTTATTTTGTTCTGACCTTGGGCTCCCTATTAAATTTAAAATTTTTTATTTTGACAAATACTTGGCTATGCGTTTGACTTCAAAAAGTACAGTTTGTTTGTGAGTAGGCAGGTACATTTAAAAAAAATGTCAAATTAACAAGGGACACCAACATAGTTGTATCTCTGAGGTTAAAAAATACAAGATAATAATGGTGTTGTGGTAACTTGACACACAATATGAAAAATAAATTATTTGGGAGATCACTAGAAATATATATATATATATATATATATATATATATATATATATATATATATATATATATATATATATATATATATTATTCTGGAGATCACGAGAGAAATAAATAAAATAAAAAAATATGGAGATCACTAGACAAAAAAAGAAAATAAAAAAGATTATGAATAGGGAAGGGATAGATATATATCTATATATCTATATATCTATATAGATATCTATATATATCTATATAGATATAGATATAGATATAGATATATATATCTATATCTATATCTATAATATATTTATAGATATAGATATATATATATATAGATATAGATATAGATATATCTAGATATATATATATCTAGATCTATATCTATATCTATATATATATATATATATATATATATATATATAGATATAGATATAGATCTAGATATATCTAGATCTATATCTATATATATATATAGATATATATATATATATATATATATATATATATATATATATATATATATATAGATATATCTAGATATATCTATATATATATAGATATATATATATCTATATATATATATATATCTATATATATATAGATATCTATATATATATAGATATATCTATATATATATAGATATAGATATAGATATATCTAGATATAGATCTAGATATACCTATATCTATATCTAGATATAGATATATCCCTTCCCTATATAGTGCCTTGAAAAAGTATTCATACCCCTTGAAATGTTTCACATTTTGTCGTGTTACAATCAAAAAAACAAAGTGGCACATAATTGTGAAGTGGAAGGAAAATGATAAATGGTTTTCAATATTCTTTACAAATAAATATATATATATATATATCCCTTCCCTATTTTCCCTGCGCTAACATTGATTTTCTTCAGGTGGCGAAAATGCCTTTGTTTCATTCAGTGCATTTTTTGTATAATACACTGTGGATGGCTGCACTATTAAATATTTTGCAATTCCTGATCATGAAGCTATCATGTCTCTTCCTTATTCTGCTCCACCTCTTCCTTCAATCATGTAAACATGCAAGAGTTACACACAACAGCCCTCTAAAGATCCAGGGCTGTTCCAATGTCTGCATGAACACGTACTAACTGCAGAATTGGAGGCAGGAAAAGGAACACAGTACATTCTGATTATGGACTCCTCACTGATTGAAGAGGGGAATATGCTATTTGTATATACTGTATTTCTTCCTCTCCATGTCTTAGTGCCAGTGCAAAGCTTCTGAAACAGCAGATATATTCCATTATTTGTATGTATATTGTCAGGAATTGTATCAACTGTTGGTGGTACTGTGGTTCCTGGACCTGTAGGTTGCAGTTCCAGTGTCTACCAATGGGTGTCTCTCAGCAGCCAGCAGATCCTAGCAAGTAGTCATCTATGATGCTGGCTAATGGGAGGATATTTAGGCCATTCTCTGCAACTCCATCTTGCTCCAGTGTTCTGTCTGTGTGTCCCCTGCTCTGTGCTCATTGTGACCTGTTAAAGCTGTTTGCTGTTGCTGTTCCTGATCCTTCTCCCACCTACTTGACCCGCTCCTGACTACTCTCTTTCTGTCCTGACTTGTTCCCTGCTCCTCCTGCCTGATTCTCTGTGCATGACCCTGGCTCTGTTACTGAAGACATCTCTTTAGTCTTATCCTGCCTTCTGTATATACTGTATTATAGGTAATTCAGTTCATTATTAGTTTCCTGTTAGTTAGTTCTAAGGGTATATGGGTATTAATGTCTATTAAAAATAAACAAATAACAAAATGATATTATCATGTAAAAAGGTAGATGTCTTAAAAAGAAAACGGTGGACACCAAAAACGAATGGCAACACTAATCTGTGAAAAATATTGAAATATAGAAAATAAGAAGTGCATCAGTATCCATTATTTTATTGCCATTATAAATCCATACACTCATGGACCTTTACTTCAAGAAAACTCAGTCTGCCCTCCATTTGTCCCATGGTCCATGCGGGTTATCTGCTACAGACTCCGGGCTAGACGTCCTCTAGCACTTTTTGCCCCTAAGGCTGCTGGGCCTTATTTTAAGCTGTTTTGTAAGTATCAGAGCTACCCACCATTCTCTTTTTAAGCCATCTACCTTTTTACATGATATTATCATTTTGTTATTTGTTTTATTTTTATAGATATTTATTGTCCTTCTACTCCTGAGGAAGTCGACAGTGATCCACAAAGCATGTTGAGTTCTGAGATGCAATGTATTTTCTGGTCGTAATATGCTATATAGGCATTCACCTTTATCTGCTAATAACATTATATATATGAATACCAAGACCAGCTATGAACTTATGGTGTTACAATCATATATCAGCTCATATTATCTGTTTTAGTTGGAATTTTATTGTGTCTATTTATTAAAAAATGGAACCAGTAACTTTGTGCGTCAAGACTTTCATGATGTCAGTTTATTGAACAATAAAACTTGTAATCATATGTTATTAACATGTTACATTTTGTGATTTGAGTCATGTAAAGTCCCATGACCATTGTATTTTCCATTGATTATGTCTTTAGGGATGGAGGCATTTCACTTATTTATTTATTTTTATTTATACCTTTTCGGAAAGCAGACAGCTCAAGGTATTTGCTGGGAAGCATATTAAGTCAATGGAAGATTTTATTTTTGCCACAAGTTTTTGGAAAATTACAAAGATTTTTTTTTTTACACAAAGTTGTCAATTTAATAAGATATTTCTCAACATGCCATGTCCATATGTGGAATTTCACCCCAAAACACATTTTGCTACTTCTCCCAAGTATGGGGATACCAAATGTGAAATACTTTTTGGCAGCCCAGCCATGTACCGGGCAAATCCAATGACCACACTCAGGCTTTCAATGGGCGTTAATTATGCATTGGATTACTTGACTACCTATTAGTGTTGGGGCGAACAGTTCGGGCTGAGCATAAGTTCCGGCCGAACATTGGCTGTTCACCCATTCGGTGAACATTCGAATTATCGGGTTGTTTGACTGTTTGTTTGGCTGCTGAACACACCATAATGCACTGCGTGCCGCACAGTACATTGAAAGCATTGATTGGCTAAAGCAATGAAGGCTTTGCCCAGTCAGGGCACAAAACACTGTCAGACACATGATTGGAGAAAGTAATGATGACTTTGCCTAGCCATGGCTCATTGCTCATAGACCCACCCCACACTATAAAAGATTACTTCCCAAAGCAGCCATTTGCAGTGTGATATTGGAGTGGAGATATATAGAACAGGGCTCTGTTCATTGCTACTAGTGAATTAGTAAGCTATAGTGTGCTATTGTTATTCTATTGTGAGTGTAAAGTATCAATGTAGTGTGAATATAGTGATAGTGCAACGTGAGTGTAGTGCAAGCTTCCTTTTTTACTTTAGTGTCAGTTTAATGTGTCAGGGAAGGTTTACTGTAGTATATTGAAGTGTATCAGCTTAGTGTGTCAGGGCAGGTTTATGGCAGTATATTGAAGTGTGTCAGTGTAGTGTGTCAGGGCAGTTTTACTTTAGTATATTGATGTGTGTCAGTGTAGAGTGTCAGAGCACTTTTACTGCAGTATGTTGATCTGCATTAGTGCACTTTTACTGTAGTATATTGAAGTGTGTTAGTGCACTTTTACTGCAGTATATTGAAGTGCGTCAGAGCACTTTTACTGCTGTATATTGAAGTGCATTAGTGCACTTTTACTACAGTATATTGAAGTGCGTCAGAGCACTTTTACTGTAGTATATTGAAGTGTGTCAGGCACTTTTACTGCAGTATATTGAAATGCATTAGGGCACTTTTACTGCAATATATTGAAGTGTATTAGTACACTTTTAGTGAAGTATATTGAAGTGTGTAAGTGCAGTTTTACTGCAGTATATTGCAGTGTGTCAGTGGAGTGTGTCTGTGTAGTGAGTCCTCAAGTTAAAGTGCACCAAAAACCACTTTCCATTGATTAACCACCTCAATACAGGGCACTTTCACCCCTTCCTGATTTTCAGCTTTCAGTGCTGTCACACTTTGAATGATAATTGCGCTGCCATGCAACACTGTATGGTGATGTGTAACGTGGGCAATCCATGCTACCCCCAAAATACAATGTGCAAAAAATAAATATTGATTTGGAACATACAAATAATGATATAGGATAATATGATATAAAATGGTGATGTGCTGCAAACTAAAACAGAAAACCTGAATATTCAGCTCAACAGTATGTGTAAGGTGGAATTAGATGCGCAACCTAGGAAATGCAAAAAAACAGCAAAAATGTCAAAAATCAGTGTAAAAACTAACACCATATGATTAACACCAAACTAAAATGAAAAAACTAGATTAAAAAACTAGATTAAAGGGTGGAGCTATAGGACCCGACGTCACCACGTACCAGCTGGCTGTCTTGAGCCGCGGCTGTGAATCTAGTTTGAAAATTTGTCTGCCAAGTACTTTTAAAGATGTCAGTTGTCCATCACATGGAATAAAGGGATTTTTTAAACCTACTGCACTATGAAGCACTTTTTCTTCCTCCCTTAAATACGTTTCTACATAATACTTCACGTGTGACTGTACCTGGATAAGGACCCTACGGAGACCATTGCAGCATTTGGAACCTGGTGAGGAAGGAATCCGGATGGATGTGTGAACTGGCTGTCGTTACCTGAATGATCTTGCACATATGAGCCCATAAGATCTCTGTAACAGGGATCCTACAGATCTGGTAAGTGGCCTTTGGGTACATTATTTTTTTGCCTGACTTGTGGGAGTATATAGTACAGAAAACATCCCCTATTTGATTGAAGGACTTGATTCCAGTGAAGTTCTATTTGGGTGTCATCTGACATGGACGCTATTAAGCCTTCAGTTGGATTATATGTTTTTTTATCTAGTTTTTTAATTTTAGTTTGGTGTTAATCATATGGTGTTAGTTTTTACACTGATTTTTGCCATTTTTGCAATTTTTTTGCATTTCCTAGGTTGCGCATCTAATTCCACCTTACACATGCAACACTGTTCCCAAATTAAATTTTGATATTTTTTCACACAAATATGCTGGAGAGAAGCAGAGGATGTCATATGACGCTCGCCCGGGATAAGAGATCTCCTCTGTGGATGTCATATGACTACGGGCGGGATGGGAAGTGGTAAAAGTGCATCCAAGCACACATTTTCCTGTCTATTACATTTTGATAATAAGCCCCCATTATGCGTTGGAGGCCAACAAGGAAATACAGAGATTCCCATGGCAATGTGAGGGCGCCAGTAGCATCAGTATGCACAGGCAAAGGTGGATGTGGTCCGTCCTCAGGCAGGGCACCATTTCCTCTCTTTAGTGATGTTGCCCATGCTATCCAGCTATAGCATGCAGAGGAGGTGATGGGCTGGCTTACTAAATCATCCTCATTCCCCTCATCCTCTTTCACCCAGGCAAAGACTAGTGTGCAGTCCACCTCAGCTGCCATAGTGGCTTATTATGCCTCCTTGTCCACAGCTACTCCTGCCATAGCCACAGCATAATGCATGGAGGAGTCAGCTGAGTTATTTGAACACAGCATCAGCCACTTGCCCCTTGACGATGCACAGGCATTACTTGTCTCTAATGTTGGTTCCGGGGTTGAGGAAGTTAGGAACATGAGCCTACAGAGAGAGAGGAACACTGGTAAACAACAAATTGGCAGTCATGTTCCCCCAGCCGCAGCGTATTGCCAAGTTGGCTAAAGTGATGATGAGGATGGAGGGGATGATGATGTCACTGATGCAACTTGGGTGCCAGATAGAACAGAGAAGGAAAGTGAGGTTAGGCACAACCTCAACAAGGCAGCCATCATAAAAGAGTAGAGAGCAGCCACCCTACTCCATCGCATTGTGTAGTTGTTATTTCCCAGCCCACTTCCCACAGCTCAGCTGTCTGGGACTTTTTTTAGCACATGTGCAGCCCCTCACACTATTGCAATTTATAAACTTTGCCTGAAACAGATCAAGCGTGGTAAAAACACCAGCCATTTGGGTACCACATGCTTGACAAGGCATTTAACATCCCACCACTCAGCCCATTGGCAAAAGCACCTGAAATCCACACAGAAGGGATGCAATTTTGCTCCTACTTACTCCTCCTCAGCTTTCATGTCTACCCTCGCTATATCTCATGACCTCTCAGCAGCCTCCACTGACAGGGATGATGTAATAGTGAAGGGTGTCACAGGTCCTTGCAGCATGTCTGCCAGCAGCACACCACCAGCTCTAGAATATAACAGGCACATTTCTCTGCCTCAGCTGCTTCCAAAAAAAAAATAAAAAATACAGTCACTGCCACCTACATGCCTAGCGTCTAAATTCTAGCTTGTCAAAGCTGCTGACTTTACAACTCCTGCCTTTCTGTCAAGGAAATGGCCGTAAAACTGGAAATGTTACCAGCACCAATCATGGCCGTATCTGGCGGATTTCCGCCCGTGACGGCGTGAAACGGTGCATGCAGATGCATGACGGCGCTAACAGGTTCTCAGTCACTATTTCTTCTCACATATGGCTATTCCAGCTCTGTACCACCACGTGGAAGGCAATGTTGTGGCATTGTTGGCAAGGCAGTCAGCCGCAAGGTCCACATTACTGCTGACACGTGGTCCAGCAAGCATGGTCAGAAGTGATATTTTTTGTTCACAGCACACTAGGTAACTCTGCTTGCAACTCGGAAGCATGCAGGACATGGCTTAGTGCTGCAGCTTGTTTTGCCGCCATGTCTCCATACAGCTGGTGGTGATAATGCGAGGTATGTCAGCTCCTCCTCCTTCTCCATGTCCTACTCTGCTAAACCATATGTACCTTCAGTAGGCCCTAAACCAGGGATAGGCAACCTCGGCACTCCAGCTGTGGTGAAATTACAAATCCCATCATGCTCCTGCCTCTAGGAATCATGCCTGTAATTGTCAGGGTCTTGCTATGTCTCATGGGACTTGTAGTTTCACCACAGCTGGAGGGCCGAGGTTGCCTATCCCTGTCCTAAACATTCAAGGGGCTATTCAATGAGTCAGGCTAAAAGATGCCATGCAATGCTTCAACTGGTTTGTCTAGGGGAGAGGAACCACACCGGAGCAGAGATTCTTTCAGCTCTGCAGGGGTGGGCCCAGAGGTGGTGCCAGCTTGAGTCAGAAATGGTGGTGTGCGATAATGGCACTAACCTCCTGTCAGCCCTTTGACAGGGAAAGTTGACACATGTCCTCAATTTGGTGGTGCAGCTGTTCCTAATCAGGTACCCACAGGGTGGATTTGTTTAAATCCAGTCGATTTAAATCACAATTGAAATTATGATTTAAATCACTAGTAAAAAAGGCTTGATTTAAATCAACTGGATTTAAATCATCATTTTTAAAGAGCAACTGTTATCTCTGTCCCGCAGCGGCTCCTCCTCTGACCTGCTGTTGACTCACCAACAGTCCTATTCACTTTAATGGGACGGCTGGTGATGCGGCAGTGACACAACAAGGTGAGGGACGTGGCGGCAGCAGGTGAGTGGATGCCCGCTAACAGGTGCTGCCAAGATAGATCTGAAATGACAGGTGCTCATTAAATGTTAGGACTTATTCTTGCTGGTAGTTAGAATCTTTAATATTTGCAAACAAAATGAAGGTTTCCTTTTTAGAATAATAAGCTGTCAGGTTAGTGAAACAAGTATATCAGAAATGAAGCGTCATACAATTTGTAGTGTACATAGATTTGTAAAATAATGGGATAAAGGAAAATTCCTGAACTTTAGTTTATCTCATGGTTACTCTGAAATTGTGTGAATACATCAATGCAGTGCATGTTATCTCAGCTTGCAGAGCTTAGACTAATTGAATAAGTTTACCAAAAATGTAAATATTGCAGAATATACAGCCTCATGCTACATAACTAAAAAAACGCGGTATTTATATTTATATCCCCCAAAAATATAAAAAAAAACTATTTTTTTCCTTAGTTTAGGCCGAAATGTATTCTTTTACATATTTTTGTTAAAAAAAAAATCACAATAAGCTTATATTGATTGGTTTAAATTTATAACGTCTACAAAATAGGGGATAGTTTTATGGCATTTTTATTTGTAATTTTTTTTTATTAGTAATGGTGGCGATCTGCAATTTTTATCAGGACTGCGACATTATGGCGGACACATCGGACGTTTTTGACACATTTTTGGGACCATTGTCATTTATACAGTGATCAGTGCGATTAAAAATGCATTGATTACTGTGTAAATGACACTGGCAGTGATGGGGTTAACCACTAGGGGGCAGTGAAGGGGTGATTCTAACTGTGAGGGGGCTGGACTTGAACACACAAGACAGTGATCACTGCTCTCGATCACAGAGAGTAGTAGATCACTGTCCTGTCACTAGGCAGAACGGGGAATGCTTTGTTTACATATGCATCTCCCCGTTCCTCCTCTCCATGACATGATCGCGGGCACCCGGAGGACATCGAGTCCATGGGACCTGTGGTCACAGTCACGGAGACCGTGGCGGGAGGCGTGCACGTGTTCGCGACACCGCTTCTTAAAGGGAACTACCTGTACGCCCTTTTGCCTGCCAGTGCCATTCTGCTGACGTACATCAGCATGCGCTGGTCAGCAAGCAGTTAATGTATCTTAAATAGAAAACTTTATTTTAGATTTTTACTCAAAGCATTTTATTAAAATAAATTTGATAAAAATCAAAAAAATTGATTTAAATAAAAAAAAAATCTGATTTAAATTAAAAAAATCTGATTTTTTTTATTTCTTTTTAAAATCATTGATTTATTTCCACCCTGGATACCCAGGGTTGGAAGATCTGCTAAAGCAGGCAAAAAGAGTCTGCAGCCATTTCATACACAACCAGTGCTCGGTTGGCTGAAATTCAGCAGGAATTCCACCTGCCCGTAAACACCTGATTTGTGACATGCCTACCAAGTGGAACTCAACTTTGGCAATGCTACACCGGGTGCACATGCAGCAGAGGGCTGTCAACGAGTACCTGTGTGAGTATGGCACAACAACAGGCTCAGGACGGCTCTGCTTTTTTTTCCCCACGCCAAATACTACTGATAAAGGATGCCTGCACTGTACTTTTACCATTTGAGGAGGCAACAAGGATGGTGAGCTGTGGCAATGCATCAGTGACACAATCCGTCTTGTGTTCCTACTGGAGCAGACTCTGTGTGGTGTAATGGACAGGGCATTCGAAGCAGAGCAGCGGGAGAAAGAGGAGGACTTCCTTTCCTCTCAAGGCCCGCTTTATGCAAACGCCATTTATGTGACGCCACAGAACACACAAGAGGAAAGGGAGGAGGATTCTGGCAGTTTTGGAGGCATTGAAGCAGAGGAAGACATACATCAAAAATTAGGAGATGGTTGTCCATCCCCAGAACCCTTGAGAGTAGTACGTGGCTGGGAGGAGGCAATTCAAGATACTGTAATCCTCGGTGATCCTGAGGACTCTGCTTCTCATGCCTCCACAAACTTGCGATAAATGGCCTGCTAATTCTTCAAAGCCTGCAAAAGAGGAAGTGTAGCAAGTAATTTCGCGCTACCCCCAATTACAAGCAACTAACACACCAGATTAGATAAATGGCAAAGAAACACTAAAAACAAAAAGTGTAGCGCTTTAAAAATAGTAGGCCGTAAGCCCAAATGACATCTGAAACTTTCAAACAGTGAATGAAAATAAACAATAAAAAATGACATTTTCCATACAAAGTGACAATGTTAATAGTGCATTACGTCATTTCCCATGCGCCCGACGAGCCGCTGTAGAAATCGGCACATGCGCAGTAGTAGCAGTAGTAGTAGTAACAGTAGTATCCTCTGCTACTACTGCGCATGTGCCGATTTCTACAGCGGCTTCTCGGTTGCATGGGAAATGACGTAACGCACACATGTGGTGCTTCTGTAGTGGGCGCTCTTTCTGTATGGGAAGTGGAAGGTCATGGAACACTTCTTGAAGAACCGTTCCATACCAGAGGTCACTTTCCACGTGTCCATATTGGATTGTGAACAGGGAATCTCAGGTCTCAAGAAATCGATATCTCCAGAATCTATCCACCACAATACAAGCCTGTTTGACACACAGAGCATATGTCCTGGCATGTTCAAACATTCTAGTAAGCCTCCTCTGCTCACGGTGGTGGTTTTATCACAGTCACATATTTAACCTATGGACAGACACGTCTTTACATATTGGAACATCTTGCTGTTGGGTTTAATATATAGACATGAATTATATACACACCTGAGTCTCTGTTGCAACATTGTCAGTGTTGATATCAGTACTATCACTTCTTATGTGGATTTACACCATTATCTATGTTACTATTAACATTGTCACTTTGTATGGAAATTGTCATTTTTTATTGTTTAATTTCGTTCACTTATCCTTAGATGCAGACAAGCAAAGAAAGTGTTTCCACCGCTCAGGCTGACACTGACCCAGGTGTAAGTAGAAGTTTCAGAGCAGAAGAGCTCCAGGTGCTGGCTGAATGCTAGGCAAAGCAGGCTTGAATGGAGGAGAAGATTTGGATGCCGCACACTGGATGTAGTCAAAAAACTTCACTTTATTGAAAAAATGGGATCATCAAAACAACAAGACTGTCATGCAGAAAGTACAGGTAAGCTGACGCGTTTCGCACTCAGGACTGAGTGCTTACTCATAGCTATGAGTAAGCACTCAGTCCTGAGTGCGAAACGCGTCAGCTTACCTGTACTTTCTGCATGACAGTCTTGTTGTTCGTTCACTGTTTGAAAGTTTCAGATGTCATTTGGGCTTACGGCCTACTATTTTTATAACGCTACACTTTTTGTTTAAAGCCTGCAAAAGGACCTGAGAATATGTGACATCAAGGTGAAAGATTACTATTGGTTGGCAACCCTTCATGACCACCGTTACAAGGGGAAAGTCTCGGAACTCATCCCGTCCCCACAGAGGGAGCAGAGGATAAAAAATCTTGAGGACACCTTAAAGAGGAGTTTATGGAAAGCCTTTCTAGAACATGGAAGATGACAGTCTCATGGAAAAGCTAGTTTTGAGGCTTCTCTTGGTCAAGAGAGTAGCGGTGGAGAAGGGGGCTGCCTCAGTGATACATTTCAAAAATGTTTTAGTCCTGGGTGCCCAGGGATGTCAGCTTCCACATCCCATCAGCAGCATCTGCATCATTTGGTGGATGATTATCTAGGGGCGAAAACAGACATAGAGAGCTTTCCAGTCGATGATCTACTGGGTTACTGAGTCATGAGAATCCACCACTGGCCAAAACTTGCCCAGTATGCAATTTAGCTGCTGGGCTGCCCTTCATCTAGAATGCTTTCTGAATGGGCATTTAGTGCTGCCAGAGGTTTTGTAACAGATAAAATAGCACAGACTCTATTGACCTGCTGACATTTATCAAAATGAATCATTCCTGGATTAGCAGCAACTATCAAGTCCCTGATGCTGCCAATTAGGTGTTTTTGGGATGTGGAATCTGTGCAAGACTGTCTAGGTTGCCTAGCTTTGTGTGTGTTGATTTATTGCGAATAGATTTTTTTAGTATAGGTTTCATGGGCACAATTAACACTCAAAGACCATTTTTTCCACAACTGTTTGACAGGTGCAAATAATTTCAATATTTTGACAGCAAGACCAATTCTTGCTTTCATCAGAAGTACCTCTATTGGGTTATGAGGTGAAGAGACCACCAACACCCAAAGCCTAATTTACCATACCTGTTACTTCTATCCAGTCTGCGAAACAGACACCAGAATTTACCCAAAAAATCTTGTTCCGAGTGCACTAAATTGTGGCCTCATCATACAGACTGGCTCCCCAAGCCGTTAGTTATAAAATAAAGACAGCTTGCAGAGAAAATTACATTTTTTTGGCTTTATAAATGTCATTTTTGCTGCAGCAGGTTCTATACATGGTACAAATGTGCCAGTTTACAGGCAGGCCAAGGGGACCCCCCAGGCACTATATTTAAAGGAATTGTTCATTTTTACTATTTCACTTTTTTTTGAAAATGTATGTTTATTCAAAGTTTTTTGTAGACATACAATACAACACAACACATAAAAAACGTATGTACCAGCCCCCTCCCCCCCTTGAATTCCCCCCACCCCTCCCGCCCCACTCTCCCCCTCTCCCTGTGCAACATTCTATACAGTACAGGAGCACAATCACATTGAACAACTTGGTGACAATAACAATATTTTCCTTGGATCCCATGCACTACACCCTCTTCTCAGGGAAACAGTTCTCTACTTTGTTACCATTAATATTGCAGTTTAACTATGGTTTACCGTGGGTCTAAATCTCAGTAGCTTCTACATTAGAGTGTCATTAGCGTCAACCTAGCACTGCCACACCTTCTCAAACTTTTTAGGACAACCCCTACTTAAGTATGTAGCTTTGTAAAGTGGTAGTGCCTTGTTGACAACGTCTTTCCAGTAGGACACCGTTGGTGGTTCAGCCTTTTTCCAACATAATAAAATGGCCTTACGCGCATAAAACAATGAAAGAGATATCATGGTCCTATGAGCTCTATGCGGTGCCATCTCCTCCACTAGGCCCAGCAGACACACCGACACTGTAAGCGGGATAGGTATGGTCAGTAAGGCTTGAATGGTACGCGTGACCCCCCGTCCAGAACAACCGAATCAGCCGACAATGCCAAAATATATGGTCAAAGTCTGCAGGGTCGGTGGTGGATTACCAGCACTCAGCTGTGTCAGTGCCATATATACTGGCCAACCTTGCTGGGGTATAATATACCCTGTGTAGCAGTTTAATTTGGATGAGCCTATCGCAAGCCGACACTAGAATCCCAAACGAGTGGTCCTACATATCACCCCAGTCATCTCCTCCGCAATCAGGTATTAGAGCACTCCATATATCTCTGCACTTACTAAGCATTTTTGGTCTTTCTTTGAATAGTTCTTTATAAACTTCTGATAGAGGTTTTTTTAAATTTTCCTCACATAGTAAGGACTCCAAAGGAGATGACCCCAGCACCAGAGCATCAGAACCAAATTGCATCCGGAACGCGTGCCTTAGTTCTATGTAACAGAAGAAGTACCAGTTAGGCAACCCATATTTGTCCTTCAATTGGTTAAAAGTGAGTAATTTCCCACCCTCAATTATGTGTTCCAGTTGTTTTATACCCACCCGTGCCCAAATGATGGGGTCAGGTATCGTACCCAAATGAGGTAATCTAGGGTTAAACCACAATGGAGCGTTTGGTAACCATACTCCTATCTCAGATTTTATCATCACCTGTGCTCTGTCCCATGCGCAAACCGTGACGCGCATTGAGCCAGTCAAAGATGACTAAACTGGGGCTCCCCTATATAACAGAAAAGACAGGCTTTTATATGACCCCACATGAGCAGCTTCCAACACATTTGCTGCATCCCCATCATCACATAGTAGCCAGCGTCTAGCGACCACCATTTGCCCCGCTATAAAATATTTAAAGAGGTCTAGAAGGGCCAGTCCACCCTGTCCCAAGGGTTCCTGCATTGTACAAAGGCTGATCCTGGGATGTGCTGCGGACCATAGGAAGGAACCGAACAGGCTGTTCACACGTTTAAAGAATGAAGAGGGGATCCAAATTGGGGAATTTCTTAAAAAGTATAGAAAGACTGGTAAAATCTTCATCTTAAGAAGATTAACCCTTCCAATGAGTGAAAGAGGCAAATGCTTCCAAGCATCTAGCTGTGTTTTAATCTTGGTCAGTAACGGAAGGAGATTCAATGACATGTAATCTCTTACTCTAGAAGTTATGTGAATACCGAGGTATTTAAACTGTGATACCCAGGCAATGGGGACTAGGGATGAGCTTCGAGTTCGAGTCAAACTCATGTTCAACTCAAACATCAGCTGTTTGCCAGTTCGCCAAACAGCGAACAATTTGGGGTGTTCGCGGCAAATTCGAAAGCCGCGGAACACCCTTTAAAAGTCTATTGGAGAAATCAAAAGTGCTAATCTTAAAGGCTTATATGCATGGTATTGTCATAATAAGTGTTTGGGGACCTGGGTCCTGCCCCAGGAGACATGGATTAATGCAAAAAGTTTTAAAAACGGCTGTTTTTTCGGGAGCAGTGATTTTAATAATGCTTAAAGTGAAACAATAAAAGTGTAATATTCCTTTAAATTTTGTACCTGGGGGGTGTCTATAGTATGCCTGTAAAGGGGCGCATGTTTCCCGTGTTTAGAACAGTCTGACAGCAAAATGACATTTCAAAGGAAAAAAGTCATTTAAAACTACTCGCGGCTATTAATGAATTGCCGGTCCGACAATACACATAAAAGTTCATTGATAAAAATAGCATGGGAATTCCCCACAGGGGAACCCCGAACCAAAATTAAAAAAAAAATGACATGGGGTCCCCCTAAATTCCATATCAGGCCCTTCAGGTCTGGTATGGATATTAAGGGGAACCCCAGCCAAAATTAAAAAAAAAATGGTGTGGGGTCCCCCTCAAGATCTATACCAGACCCTTCAGGTCTGGTATGGATTTTAAGGGGAACCCCGTGCCAAGATTTAAAAAAAAATGGCGTGGGGTCCCCCCAAATATCCATACCAGACCCTTATCTGAGCACACAACCTGGCAGGCCACAGGAAAAGAGGGGGGGACGAGAGAGCGCCCCCCTCCTGAACTGTACCAGGCCACATGCCCTCAACATTGGGAGGGTGCTTTGGGGTAGCCCCCCAAAACACCTTGTCCCCATGTTGATGGGGCAAGGGCCTCATCCCCACAACCCTTGCCCAGTGGTTGTGGGGGTCTGCGGGTGGGGGGCTTATCAGAATCTGGAAGCCCCCTTTAACAAGGGGACCCCCAGATCCCAGCCCTCCCCCTGTGTGAAATGGTAAGGGGGTACAAAAGTACCCTACCATTTCACAGAAAAACTGTCAAAAATGTTAAAAATGACAAGAGACAGTTTTTGACAATTCCTTTATTTAATTGCTTCTTCTTTCTTCTATCTCCTATCTTCTATCTTCCTTCGGTTTCTCCCTCCATCTTCTTCTTCTTCTGGTTCTTCTGGTTCTTTCTCCGGTGTTCTCATCCAGCATCTTCCTCCACGGCGTCTCCTTCCCTTCTTCTCCTCGGGCCGCTCCGCATACATGATGGCATGATGGGAGGCTCCCGCTGTGTGACGCTTCTCCTCTTCTAATGGTTCTTAAATAACGGGGGTGAACTGCCCCCCTCTAATAACCCGGTAACACTGCCCCCTCTGACGCAGGGGACTTGATGGGGACTTCCCTGTGGCATTCCCCGTGACATCAGAAGGGGGCGGGGTTAGATAACAGGTGACCCCGCCCCCTCTGACATCACGGGGAATGCCACAGGGAAGTCCCCATCAAGTCCCGTGCGTTAGAGGGGGCTGGGTCACCGGGTGGCCCCGCCCCCGTTATTTAAGAACCGTCAGAAGAGGAGAAGCCCTAAGTGGCTCTATCACCAGGGTGAATAATGATGGGGACAGAGGGCACCCCTGAAGCGTTCCCCTTTGCACCGCAAACTGGGGGGAGACTGACATACCTAACTTAATGGCCGCCACTGGCTTACTGTAAAGCAAATATATCCATGTCCTAAACACATCCCCAAACCCCATATGTCTCAACACCGCCGACATGTAATTCCAGTCCATGGAATCAAAGGCCTTAGATATGTGGAGAGACACCACCACCCTAGCCCCAGAATTAACATGCTCAATTTGTAGGTGTGTGAACAGCCTGCGAAGGTTTGTGTCCGTCGACTTCTGGGGGATAAAGCTTGTTTGATCTATTGCCACTAGAGTAGTAATAACCTTTGACAACCTTGTGGCTAATATCTTTGTCAAGATCTTAAGATCCTGATTCAAAAGTGCTATGGGTCTATAAGAGGAGCAGGTTAACGGGTCCTTACCCGGTTTGGGCAGAAAGATAACCTGGGCCTCCAATAGCGAGTCCGGGAGAATCTTTTTTTCTAAATAGAAAAGAAAAAGAGACCTAAGCCGTGGAACCAGGGCCTCCAGATGTGTTCTGTACCACTCTATACACAGCCCATCGGGGCCTGGAGATTTGTGCGGAGAGAAGGAACTAATCGCTATTTCAATCTCCTTCTCTGTTATCTCAGCCTCCAAATCGTTCCTATCTGTTTCCGACAGTACAAGTATATCTAAGGAGGACAACAGTGTCTCCAATTCTTGTGCGTTGTAAGCAGGGATAGGGGCATATAGGGTCTTGTAGTATTCCACAAACATATCCAGAATATCAGCTGGGTTCGTAAGAAGAACACCCTAGCTATTTTTAATACAGGGTATGTTTGTTTGCATTCTTTGTTCTGCTACTAGAGTGGCCAGTAACTTCCCATTTTTATCAGCCTGTTCAAAGATGGACTCAGCCCTCCTTGTCTAGGAAGTATGTGTTAGCTTTGTAAAGTGCAGCGCCAAAAGACGGTGAGCCTCCAATAGCTCCAAGTAGGTGACGTCTGATTAGTTATTTGTATGAGCTAATTCACGCGTCCTTTTCTCATCCTGTAGTTCTTCGGTTTTAGTATTGAATAACTTACGTGCCCGTTTGATGGCTGATATATATTGTCCCCACATACATGCCTTAAAGGCGTCCCACACAATAGGCAGATCAGCCAATTCAAGGTTGTTCTCCCAGTAACCAGAGAAGTGCGGTGCCACCTGAGAGGATACTGACTCTACCTCCAACCAGCCCAGATTTAACCTCCATGCTCCACCCCTAAGCCGCGAGGGCAGACCAAGTTGCACAGATTAGGGCGTATGATCTGAGAGGCCTCCAGCAAGATGGCGTATGTGGAGTATGTGGCGTGAAAAGCACACTGGATCCATGATCTACGCAAGGACAACACTCTGTTCCCATCCAAGTGTGTCTCCTGTAAGAACACCAGCTGCGGTTTGACTGATTTCAAGTATTGGAACATCAAGGCTCAGCGGAACTTATTGTTTAAGCCTCTGATGTTCCAAGACACCACGTTAACAATTGACCCCACCATAGTCGTATATTAACAAAACATAGAAACCACCATATACCATAAACTTTAGCATGTGTGACCAAAAAATCCTCATATTTGGTACATATACCTGAATACTCATGTCACCAGAAACCCAATATGGAATATTGCACATTCATCGAACAAAGTTCCCAAATCCCATGTAACCCCCTGCTGCAGTGTTAAGAAACCAAAAAAAAATATACACTCAGCTTGTTCCCAAAACTTGTCTCCAAACAGTGAGAGAACGTGACCATAAAAAAGGGGTCATAACAAAACAGAAACAAAAAAAAAAAAAGCGAAAAATCAGAAAAATCCTGAGTCCGTCAGTCTGGAAGACATCATTGTCTGTGCCTTTTTCTGCTCCATGCCTTCAGAGCAGAATCATTGCATTCTCTTTGATGGGAGAGGAAGGACCTTTCTGTCCATCAGGAAACATTCAAATTCAACAGAAACTAGCAGGTGAGGACCATTAAGATGCAGGATGTGCTGGGAGTAAACAATAACTAGCTGACACCTTCTGCAAGAACATCATTACCCAGCCTCCTCCATCTTGAGCAGGAAAGAGAGGACCACCTTCGCCCCCACCTACCCAAAAACAGGCAAAAAGATGAATGGAAACAGAAAAAAAAAACAGAAACAGTCCTGCACCTGCAAAAAAGGGAAAGAGACATACTCCAACCGCTGACAAGTTAGCTTCTTGACTCACAGCCCGTCGATCCAATCATTGGCCTCCATAGGTGTGTCAAAGAATCGAACCGTGCCTTTGTAAGGAGCTCGTAGCTTGCTGGGGTAGAGCATACTATATTTTATATCCTTTTCTCTCAGCCTGCGTCTCACCTCATTAAAGGATCTGTGGCGTTTCTGAACCTCGGCCGAGAAATCTGGGAAAAACATCACTTTGGTGTTTTCATAAGGTATTTCCGGGTGCTTCCGTGCCTCCACCAGTATCATATCTCTGTCCCGAAAATGTAAGAACCGCACCACAAATGGTCACAGATGTGCACCTTCAGGGCGACTGTGACAGACTCACCTGGGACAGAGGCTATTGGAGGGGACTGAACGCAAGCCTCTTGCCAACAGATTATGGGCCCTGGATTTTAAGGGAACAATACTCTGCAAGGTGAATTAGAAATCCATTCTGATCTGTACTAATCAGACTGAATCGTGTATATATGTATATATTGTATGTTGTCTCATTCTGTTGTGGACTCTTTGCTGTGGTCATTTGGGATGTGTGTCCCTGTAGAGGGAGGGGGGATTCCTCCAGCAGCCCCCCTGCTGATAAGACTGATTCATACTGTTGGGACACATACTGTGAGGAGATGCTGGTGTCATCAACTCCAACAACCTGTCTGATGTCTGCTATAATGTGTTTAATGTAATTGAGTCTAGTCTGGCTTGCCACAGGTTCTAAGGGTATTCCACACATTGTTGTTTGATCTAATTAACCCTCTGTTGATGTTTATGGTAATGTGTGTTCCCCCCGGTGGAGAAGGAGTGAAGGAACAGGGTAATTATCACGGATGTGCACGGAGCTCTAGCGGCACACATCTTCTCCGGCTCACATCCCAGCCACGCTCCTTTATTATTTCACTTTAAGTAAATCACTGCTCATTTAAATATTATGTTTTTAACAAACTTTTTCATTGATACACGTCCCCCAGGGCAGTAACTGAACTCTATACCCTTTGTATGCCCAATACATTGCATATAAGCCTTCAAAATAGGCACTTTTGATTTTTTGCGCTCGGGTCACAAAAATTTCAATGGGGTTGGTTGTTTGGCTCCAAACTTTTATGATGTTTGAAAGTTCTGGTGCGAACTGAACAGGGGGTCGTTCAGCCCATCTGTAATACCTATCACATTTTCACCCTAAAATACCAGGACAGTACAAACACCCGACAAATTACCAATTTTTGGAAAGTACAGATTAACAGATTTCTCCGTTCACATTGATGTGAATGAAGAAATCTCTGTCAGAAAAAAAAGAAAAAAGTATATGCCAAGCATTGGATCTACCACACCATGCTCAAAATGCTGGGCATACACATTCTTTTTTTTCTGTGGATGGAAAAATCTCCCTCTGCAGCACTGCAAGCACTGACATACAGTATGTATTCTGAGAGCAGCACCCTACTGCTGTCAGAATACACAGATCGTGCTGCAGCTTATTGGCTTTCCTGCAAAGCAAACAACAACAGTTAACAATAACGCACAGTAACAATATAACAGGACATATGTAAGTCAGAATGTAACAGGGTATAATGTAGGACATATACATTACTTTTCATCCACAATAAAATGATAGAGGTATTCATCGAAAAAAGTCAAGGGGCATTATTAATTTGGCTGTTTCCACCTGAACCCCCGGTTAGAATTTGCAATTATAGCAAGTAAATAAATATACCTCCCGGTAATGCTATTACTAGGCTGCAGGGGGTTTGTCTGGGATTGGTGCAATCACAGTGCCACCAGTCACAGAGAAGGGAAGGGACTATTGCAGTAAAGTGACAGACTTCAGGGAGGCTGTACAGAACACAAAATGGCTGATCCAACATCAGTAAAGAAGCTGCATTGTCAGAAGTAGGGATGAGATTCGCGTTCGAGTCGAACCCATGTTCGACTCGAACATCGGCTGTTCGATCGTTCACCGAATTGCGAACGTTATGGGCCGTTCGCACCAAATTCGTGTGGCGCGTCACAGCCCATAATTCACTGCGGCATCGCAGTGCATTGCTGGCTGATGATTGGCCAAGCATGCACTATGACCCGCATGCTTGACCAATCACAGCGCTGTCAGTAGAGAGAGCTGTAATTGGCCAAAGCCAGGGTGGCTTTGGCCAATTATGGCTCAGGGGGTTTAGAACACGCCCAACACTATATAAGGCCGCCTACACGGTGGCCCTGTGTAGTGTGTTCCAGCGTGCTTAGATAGACAGAGAGACAGTGTTATTTCATTTGAGCTAGCTAGATTAGACAGGACAGTCAGTGAGTTAGCTGCACTTACAGTGTATTGTGTATATATATGCATCCCAGGTGTTGTATATATATATATATATATATATATATACACTGTATTCAGTTTACTTAGATCCGTTCCTGTTATCTTCCTACTGACAGGCAGGCTTGTCTTGTTACAGTATTTACAGCTACCTGAAGAAAATTGCTGGTGTTCTTTTGATCCTATTAGTACCGCAGTCAGGTAGCTAGACTATTTACAGTTAGTGTAGTGCGTCCTCACAGCTTTCAGTTAAAGCTACAAGTTAGTTTAGTGTGACCTCTGCACAGTGTTCAGCTAAAGCTACAAGTTAGGGTATTGCGTCCTCCTCACAGTGTTCAGCTAAAACTACAAGTTAGTGTAGTGAGACCTCTGCACAGAGTTCAGCTAAAGCTACAAGTTAGTGTAGTGTGTCCTCCTCACAGTGTTCAGCTAAAACTACAAGTTAGTGTAGTGCGTCCTCCTCACAGTGTTCAGCTAAAACTACAAGTTAGTGTACTGCGACCTCTGCACAGTGTTCAGCTAAAGCTACAAGTTAGTGTAGTGCGTCCTCCTCACAGTGTTCAGCTAAAACTACAAGTTAGTGTAGTGCAACCTCTGCACAGTGTTCAGCTAAAGCTACAAGTTAGTGCAGTGCGTCCTTCTCACAGTGTTCAGCTAAAACTACAAGTTAGTGCAGTGTGACCTCTGCACAGTGTTCAGCTAAAGATACAAGTTGGTGTAGTGCGTTCTCCTCACAGTGTTCAGTTAAAACTACAAGTTTGTGTAGTGCGACCTCTGCACAGTGTTCAGCTAAAGCTACAAGTTAGTGTAATGCGTCCTCCTCAGTGTTCAGCTAAAACTACAAGTTAGTGTAGTGCGACCTCTGCACAGTGTTCAGCTAAAGCTACAAGTTAGGGTAGTGCGTCCTCCTCACAGTATTCAGCTAAAGCTACAAGTTAGTTTAGTGTGACCTCTGCACAGTGTTCAGCTAAAGCTACAAGTTAGTGTAGTGCATCCTGCTCACAGTGTTCAGCTAAAACTACAAGTTAGTGTAGTGCGAGCTCTGCACAGTGTTCACCTAAAGCTACCTATCGAAGGTTGGTGGTGTTTTCCTGATCCTATCACTACCGCAGGCAGCTAAATAAGCTACAAGTTCGTTTTTTGCGAGCTCTGCACAGTGTTCACCTAAAGCTACCTGTAGAAGGTTGGTGGTGTTTTCCTGATCCTATCACTACCGCAGGCAGCTAAATAAGCTACAAGTTAGTTTTTTGCGAGCTCTGCACAGTGTTCACCTAAAGCTACATGTTGAAGGTTGGTGGTGTTTTCCTGATCTTACCACTACCACAGGCAGCTAAATAAGCTACAAGTTAGTTTTTTGCGAGCTCTGCACAGTGTTCACCTAAAGCTACCTGTAGAAGGTTGGTGGTGTTTTCCTGATCCTTTCACTACCACAGGCAGCTAGATAAGCTACAAGTTAGTTTTTTGCGAGCTCTGCACAGTGTTCACCTAAAGCTACATGTCAAAGGTTGGTGGTGTTTTCCTGATCCTATCACTACCACAGGCAGCTAAATAAGCTACAAGTTTGTTTTTTGCGAGCTCTGCACAGTGTTCACCTAAAGCTACCTGTAGAAGGTTGGTGATGTTTTCCTGATCCTATCACTACCGCGGGCAGCTAAATAAGCTACAAGTTAGTTTTTTGCGAACTCTGCACAGTGTTCAGCTAAAGATACCTGTAGAAGGTTGGTAGTGTTCTCATACTACAGGCAGGCATTGATTTTGCTATCTGCAGTATCTGTATATATATATATATATATATATATATATATATATATATATATATATATCCCAGATTAGTGCAGCTACAGGCCATTAGTATGTCTGGAAGGCCAACAAGGAGAGGCAGACAGTAGACAGTCACAAGCCAATAAAAGAGGGCAAGCAGGCTCTGTGTCTAGAGGCAACAGTGCTGGTCGTGGAGAAGGTGCATCCTCATCAGCACATGGCCGTGGGACACGCTTTGCCTTTTTTTCGGCAGCTGGCAGTGTTGAGCCGCAACATGCAGAAGACTTGGTCGGGTGGATGACCAAGCCGTCCTCATCATCCTCATCCTCTCTCACCCATGCTCAGGGTACTTTGTCTGGCAAAGCAGCTGCCAACCTGGCCTCTTCCCTCGGCTCAATGGCATCAGTGACTCCTTCCCTAGCCCCACCATGTCCTCCTGAGGAGTCCCTCGAACTGTTTGACCACAGCGTTGGGTACATGCTCCAGGAGGATGCCCAGCGTTTAGAAGGCTCTGATGATGATACTGAGCTATATGAAGGCAGTAACGTGAGCATGGACAGAGGGGGTGCCCAAGAAGGACAGCAATCTGGCAGTCATGCTCCCCCTGCTGCAGCATACTGCCAGGTTTGCTCCAGTGATGAGGAGGGAGGGGATGATGAGGTCACTGACTCAACGTGGGTGTCTGATGGGAGAGAGGAGGAGGAGGAGGAGGCACATCACCAACAAGGCAGGATGCCCTCCAGGGGCCAGCCTAAGGGCAGCACACTGACTGCATCACACCCCAAAGCTCCGCATGTGCAGGGTGCTACTGGCTGCGCGTTATTCCAAAAGTTCTTTGGTGTGGGCCTTTTTTGAGACGAGTGTATCAGATCGCACCGCTGCTATTTGCAACATATGTCTTAAGCGTATCTCGCATGGCCAAAACATCTCCCGCTTGGGCACCACATGCTTGACCAGACATATGTTGACCTGCCATGCAGTTCGTTGCCAAGCGTATCCAAAAGACCCACACCAAAGAACAAAGAGGACCTCTCCTTGCTCCTCATCAGCTGAGATCTCCAACCCCACTATACCTTCAGTCCTCTCTGAGACCTGCACTGAGAGGAATGAAGGTGTAGAATTAGGTGTGTCACAGCCAAGTACTTGTGGGCAATCTTCTTTCGGTACACCGACGTCAGATTGTACCAGGCAAATTTCCCTGCCCCAGCTGCTGCACCGCCAAAAGAAGTTCGCTCCCAGTTATCCACATGCCCAGCGGTTGAATGCTAGCTTGGCAAAATTGCTAGCACTTCAACTGCTACCTTTTCAGTTGGTAGACTCTGCCCCTTCTGTGAGTATGTGGAATGTGCGGTTCCTCAGTGGCAGGTACCCAAATGCCACTTTTTCTCAAGGAAGGTGATTCCGGCTCTCCACCGGCATGTGGAAGGCAATGTCTTGGCCTCGCTGGACAGGGCGGTCAGCGGTAAGGTGAATATTACCGCTGACTCATGGTCCAGCAGGCATGGACAGGGATGTTACCTAAGTTTCACCGCACATTGGGTGACTCTGCTGGCAGCTGGGAAGGATGCAGGACAAGGTGCAGTAGTGTTGGAGGTTGTTCTGCCACCATGCCTCCAAAATGCCACTACTAATGATTGTGACACACCTCTCTCCTCCACCCCCTCCTCTTCTTCTTCCTCCGTGGCCTCTTCCTGTGCTTTGTCCTCGGAACCAGCGGTGCTCCGTAGCCGTTCAAGGGGCTACGCAAGTATACAGGCCAAAAGATGCCATGCGGTGCTTGAGCTGGTGTGCTTGGGGGACAGGAGCCACACTGGGGCAGAGGTTCTGTCAGCTCTGCAGGGGCAGGTTCAGAGGTGGTTGACGCCACGCCAACTTAAGGCAGGAATGGTGGTTTGCGGCAATGGCACCAACCTCCTCTCTGCCCTCCGACAGGGACAAATGACCCATGTGCCCTGTTTGGCTCACGTCCTTAACTTGGTGGTGCAGCAGTTCTTGGGCAGGTACCCGGGCTTACAGGATGTCCTGAGGCAGGCCAGGAAAGTCTGTGTGCATTTCCGATGGTCATATAATGCCAGTGCTCGGCTGGCAGACCTCCAAAAGGAGTTTAACCTGCCCAAAAACCGCCTAATCTGTGTCATGCCCACCAGGTGGAACTCAATGTTGGCCATGCTGCAGCGGCTGCACACGCAGCAGAGGGCCATCAATGAGTACCTTTGTAACTATGGCACCAGGACAGGGTCGGGTGAGCTTGTTTTTTTTCCCCACACCAGTGGGCCATGATCAGGGATGCATGCACTTGTCCATTTGAGGAGGCCACAAGGATGGTGAGCAGTGACAGTGCATGCATCAGTGACACTGTCCCCTATGTCCACCTGTTGGAGCACAGGCTGCGTAGAATAATAGACAGGGCACTTGAGGCAGAACAGAGGCAGGAAGAGGAGGACTTCCTTAGCTCTCAAGGCCCCCTTTATCCAGACAGTGTTCCTGCATGCCCGCCGATCACACAGAAAGAGGACGAGGAGGAGAAGAAGGAGGAGGAGGATTGTGTCAGTATGGAGGTGGAGCCTGGCACTCAGCATCAGCAGCAGCCTTTAAGGGATCAGTCCCAAGAAACACATGGACTTGTACGTGGCTGGGAGGAGGTGGCTGCGGACCAGGTCGTCCTTAGTGACCCAGAGGACTCCGGACTGAATGCCTCAGCAAACCTGCGCTGCATGGCCTCCCTGATCCTGCAAAGCCTGCGGAAGGATCCTTGTATTCGTGGTATCAAGGAGAAGGACCAATACTGGCTGGCAACCCTCCTTGATCCATGTTACAAGGGTAAGGTTGTGGACTTTATCTTGCCATCGCAGAGGGAGCAGAGGATGAAACATCTTCAGGAGGCCTTGCAGAAAGGTCTGTGCAACGCGTTCCCAGAGACTGGCAGGTTACAAACTCCTGTTTCTTAAAAACGTGTTGCTGAGGCTTCAGTCGTTCAAAGAAGGAGCGGTTGAGAAGGTGGCCGTCTGACCGATGTGTTCAGACAATTTTTTAGTCTGCAGCCCCAAGATATGATCGGTTCCAGCAACCATCGCCAGCATCTGTTTTACATGGTGCAGGAATACCTAGGGGCTAGATCTGACTTGGAAACCTTTCCCACCAAAAATCCTCTGGGTTACTGGGTCTTGAGGATGGATCACTGGCCAGAACTTGCACAGTATGCAATTGAGCTACTGGTCTGTCCTGTGTCCAGCGTTCTTTCGGAACGCACATTCAGTGCTGCTGGAGGCTTTGTAACCGAACACAGGGCACGTCTGTCCACCGACTCGGTCGATCGACTGACCTTCATAAAAATTAATCAGTCTTGGATCACCACCAGCTACCAAGCACCTGATGCTGATGTAACTGAATAATTTTTTTTGAAATCTCAGATCCCTTCAAAGACTGCCTATGCTGATGCTGAGTGGCTATCCTGAGTAATTATCCTCTTTCTCCTCAATGATCACGCTGATAGCTTGTAAGAACATTTTTGGTTCTGGGCGCTGCCACCAGTGCCTAAGGCCCAATTTTTCAGCCCCTGTTTAACAGGGGCATGTAATTACAATTTTTGATGCAATACTTTGCAGCAGGGCTCATTCCTGCGTTCCAACTAGAGTATCTGTGAGGGGTTGCAGTGTTGTGGCACCAGCACCAGTGCCTAAGGCCCAATTTTTCAGCCCCTGTCTAACAGGAGCGTGTAATTACAATTTTTGATGCAATACTTTGCAGCAGGGCTCATTCCTGCGTTCCAACTAGAGTATCTGTGAGGGGTTGCAGTGTTGTGGCACCAGCACCAGTGCCTAAGGCCCAATTTTTCAGCCCCTGTTCAACAGGGGCATGTAATTACAATTCTTGATCTAATATTTCACAGCAGGGCCCGTTTCTGTGCCCACCAAGAGCGAATGAGGACTTACAGTGTTGTGGCACCAGCACCACCACCACCACCAAAGGCCCAATTTTTCTGCCCCTGTTGGGCATGTAATTACAATTCTTGATCTAATATTTCACAGCAGGGCCCTGTGAGGGCTTACAGTGTTGTGGCCACAACAACACCTAAGGCTCAAATTTCTGCTGAGTATATAGGGCAGGCCCCTACTTTCAAACATCTAACTTACAAACGACTCCTACTTGCAAACAGAAGGAGACAACAGGAAGTGAGATTAAATCTACCCCTAGGAAGGGAAATTCTCTCCTGTAAGAGTTAATATGGGAAAAACATTTCTCCTTTCCACTGATGCTTTATCACCAATCCTTGTTTCACAAAAAAAAACAAATTTTCAAAAAACATTTGTCATTGGGACAAAAAGTGAGGTGAAATCTTTTGAAGAGGAGCACAGGCAGCAAAACAAATGTCACAGGGGTGATAACCCTTCCTTATGTTTTCCAAAAAGTTTAAAATAGATTTTTCGGCTGGAAACACATTAAAAATGTACCAGTTCAAAATTACAAACAGATTCTACTTAACAACAAACCTACAGTCCCTATCTTGTTTGCACCGCCTATATACTGCTGTTCAGAGTACAGAGCCTGTATACTGCTGCTTCCTTTTTTACGATATTTAAAGGAATATTTCACTTTTTTTTTTTTTTTTTACTTTAAGCATCATTAAAATCACTGCTCCTGAAAAAACGGCCGTTTTTAAAAGTTTTTTTTTGCATTGATACATGTCCCCTGGGGCAGGACCCGTGTCCCCAAACCCTTTTTAGGACAATACCATGCAAATTAGCCTTTAAAATTAGCACTTTTGATTTCGAACGTTCGAGTCCCATAGATGTCAATGGGGTTCTAATGTTTGTGCGAATTTTCAGTCCGTTCGCAGGTTCTGATGTGAACCGAACCGGGGGGTGTTCGGCTCACCCCTAGTCAGAAGCTATTGCACACATTGTCTGAGAGTCAGCTGCACTCACTGGCTACCTTGATGCAGGAAAAATAAAGTAAGGCAATTACTCATGATGTAGGTTCAAGTGAGATGGAGATCTGTGAGTACATCTTGGAACACCTGAAGGGAGAATAAGTATGTACTGAAGAGGACAGAGGTATGGCATACCTCCAGTTAAAAGAACAGATTTTGCCTTTGATAAGTGAAAGCAGCTATGAAAATCATAAAGTGAGACAAGAAATTGTGGACCATCTCTCAGAGAGGACAGACCATCGCAATCAACAGAAGGTAGGCTCACATTAAGGATCATAGCAGCATACTGTACCTGCCAAGAATGGAGTTGTGGGCAAATATCAGACTGTAGTTTTATTACAATTACTTATACTGGAACTCTGAAATTACCTACAGCAATATCTGTAAACAGATAGATGAAGGGGTGAAAAAAATACCCAGTCAGAAATCATCAGAACTGTGCTAAAAATCATAAAACCTGGAACCTTTAAGGAGATGTTAATTAATGAGGAGGACTTTTCTGTTTTCTATTTAAAGAAATCCTTCACTCACCTTGTCACCGTGAGTCCAAAAAAGCAGCCAACACAAATAAGATGCGAACACTTGTCATCGGTGCAAGGTCAAAATTCCTCTGCTCCTCTGTAAGGCACTTGGATCCCAGCTGGTCACCTCTTAGATGGAAGAACGGCCATATGGTGTAGAAAACCAAAGCGAGGCTTGGTACGCAGGTGGCTTGGCAGCAGGGAGGGATGACGTCACCGGAGTGTGACACATTTCCGAGCATTGCGGTAACCGGAATTCCCTGCCCCGAGTTACTTTGTTGTTGATGGTAGAGTTAGCAAAAGACCACGAAGAGAATACAGCGAGGACCCACGCTCCTAACACAGAGTAAGAATGAGCGGTATAAATAAAGCAAGATAAATTGAATGTCTGTGTGCTAGGGGGCTCAATTTAAACAACTTAATGGATAGGACACCAGTGCAAAAGTCCTGTAACTCCATACCAACAGCCTTGTACCAGGAAGTAAAGGTCTACATACAGAAGATGTTGGAAAGGTGATGGATAAGAAAATCCCAGTCCCCTTACTCCTCCCCTGTAGTTTGTGTAAAAAAAAAAAAAAAGATGGGAGCTTGAGACTATGGGTGGACTTCAGAGAATGAAATGAGACTATGGGGGGCATTACCAGCAAGATGAATGCATAAGGAAAGAGCTCCTCACACCGGCCCGATATAGATAGTGTCTGCCCACTTCCAGCTGTCTTCCTCAGCAGTCCCGAACCCTGCGACACCTTCCTCATCACCTCCGACCATGTCACTGAAGAGAAAGGATGACCGGCTCCCTGCAAGCTGACAGCTCACATGTACCAGATGGCCGCAAGGTGCAGCCAAAATGGCGCCGCAGCTGGTTCACTGATTACAACACCCGCAGCTCTCTTTTCTCTGCAGTCCGCACAGTCTGATCTCTCCCAGGACAACCATAGCACTTCCTCACAACCCACCATGGACTCCTCACTGTCTCCTCCAAGCACCCCTGTCTCCAACAGCCCAGCCAAATCAAAAAGGCGCCTGGACTCTACTGTAGCCATCCCTGAGGTGAGCCACATTTCTCCATTTTCCCCCACACTGCCACTGCAAGGCTCCCAACCTGACTCCATAGCTGCCTTTCCCACTGTGGATCAGCCTGTGATGGACACTACACTAAAGCACATGTTAATGTCTTTGAGAAGCTCTGATATGCTCTCTCTAATGCATAATTTTGGCCACAGCATAAATGTATTGGAGGTCAGAGTCTCTCATATTGAACCTAACATTGGAGACTTTACTACCACTGTGAATTAAATTAGTGATGCTCAGGAGGATCAAGCACATGACACTAAGTGGATAAAAGATAAATTAGCATACACAGAGGATAGGTCTCACCGCAACAAGATAAAAAAAGTGGAATATCGGAATCGGTGCAGTCCTCTGATTTATCCCCATATGCGTGTCGTCTGTTTAAAGCTATACTGCCTGACCTGAACATTTTAGCTGATCATTGACTGGATCCACAGGTTACCCAGACCCACATTTCTCTCTGAAATGGTACCACAAGATGTAAACCTATATGGGTCCACTTCTACCATGTAAAGGAACAATTTATGCAGAAAATGAGAGCATTGGGAACCTTACCCGATCCCTAGAGCCAACTGCAGATCTTTGCGGACTTATCCCAACACACCCTGAATCACCGTAGACAGCTAAATACCATTACTAAGGCATTGTGCAAACACCATATCCAATATCAATGGATAGCGCTGGCCAAGATCTCCATTACTCATAATGGCTCCAAGCACACAGTGGCTTTGGTTCAAGATGGGCTATGTCTCTTGCAAGGCTGGGACATTATTCCTGATTCATCTGCCACTGTCCCCAGGGAACAGAACTCAGAAGGGAACCAGCAAGCTCATCCTTTACCCCAAAGATCCAACAGACTTCACTCATGCTAATTAGAAGACGCAGGAATATCCAAATTAAGGCAGCCTGGTGTGATGTATACTCAAGTCACACTCGGCTTCAAGAACTCTTTGCCCCTCTCTCGAATTCCTTGGCACCGGTTGTGCCTGATTTCAGGAAGAGTGATCTAGGAGTAAGTTTTCTTCTTTTTTTCTACCTTTTATTTTTTTTTAATTATTATTTATTCTACCTTTGTCTCTTCAGTTTATGGCAGAAGCTACACCCGGTTGCTTTTCATCACCTTCTGAAGTGTTTGCTTAAAGAATACCACTTTCACGTGTTTTCACAACTTCACATTTCCACCCCACTGTTCTGGGGTATCTAATTTGCTCAGAGGACAAGAACATCAATGATCCACAAGTCATCTTCTTTATGTCCATCATCATCACTACCTTCACATGACCATCAAGATCCTGTCAATGCTAACAGCCTCAACCACCCAGCTAAGAGATCATCCCTATGGAAACCTACTGCACAATCCAAATGTGATATCATCTGTGCCCAAGAAACACACTTCTGCGCATCCAATCCTCCTTCTTGCACTAACAGAAACTTTGCTAACATCTTTACGGCTAATGCCCCAAACAAAAATAAAGGCACCCTGATGGCCATCAAAAACTCCATCTCATTTCAACTGTAAACATGTGTAAAAGGTCCAGAAAGGCTTTATCTTATTTTGGTAGGCTCTCTCAACAATTCTCTGTACACCATCGTATTTGTCTATGTTCCCAATGTCCACCAACTGTGATTCCTCCTCAGATTCCACAAGAAATTTCTTACTGTTCAGCAAGGTGTAGTTGTGTAGTGTGGCAACTTCAACATCACTCCAGACCCCCACATTGACTCCATGTCTCTTCCAAAATGACAAATAGAATATTCAGTGCAGAAGCACTGGAGTGAACTCTGATTGGATCTATTATAGATAGACCAAGTATTATTGTAAAAATAGTAAATTTTATTACAAATACATATAAACAAAAGTGGATAAGAACATTGGTGACTTCAATAAAAACAAAGATACAAAGTACCCAAAATTGTGATGTATCTAAACCCACTGTCCTGAGAACAGGCAGGCTAGTGGTAATGCATACAGGCATTGAAACCTTACATGTTACTAACAAATCAGTCCTTCCTCAATGGTTATTTAAGTCAAGTTTGATACAGGGTTTAAAGTCACACATATAGCAATGCATATGTCTGAAGAGCTGGTGGGAAAGATGGAAATCCCTCATATAAGAAACATGAACAGATTCGACCCTGGAGATTCTGGAGATACCAGAAAGTTATGGCAACAAGTGCTTCACTGCAAGGACTCGTAGCAATGAAACATGAAGTTCATGCTAATGGTGGGCCTGAAAGTATACTGAAGTGAGTACATCCAGATTTCACCTTGCACTTCCTCGGCATATCAACTGATTGCTTTAGGTGCAGGTAGATAAGTATACATGTGAGACATCCTGACCAATCGCTAGCTGGATTGCGATGGCAGGAACAGCTGGACCCCACACACATTGCAATTTTTATTTTATTGATGTCAACAATGTTCTTATCCACTTTTGTTTATATGTATTTGTAATAAAATGTACTGTTTTTACAATAATACTTGGTTTGTCTATAATAGATCGAATAGAGGTTCTCTCCAGTGCTTCTGCACTGGATTTTCTATTTGTCTCAATTTACCGGATCGGTCAGACCAAGGTATTTGGTATACACACACCAATTCCTCCCTTTTTGTTCTTTTCCAAAACTAGGTAAACCTGCTGTCAGGGAAATGGCCGTGTTGTGGGCAATTCGGCCAGTAACCGTTATGGTGGCAGACGAGTCTAGTGAGCATGCCCTGATCTTGTGGGAACACTCCCCCGGCCTATTTAAACCTGCCACTGACATTTGCAGTTTGCTGGATTATCAAACAGCTCCTGTGTTCCTGTGCCTTGTATACTCTGAAGACCCCTGCTTGATCTCTGCTCGGCTTGACCTGTGTTCCTGTTTATCTCCTCGCTCTGACCCCGGCTTGGCTGACTACTCTCCGATCTTCTGCCCTCTGTGTATGACCCGGCTTGTTCCTGTACCTCTCTCGGACTGTCTTTTGGTATCTGACCCCTGGCCTGGCTGCGGACCCTGTTCCTGGTTTACCCTGCTATTACTGTTCAAGACTTCTCTCTGCACGGCTGCCACAATGCACTCTAGCTACTTACAACCAACCAGCCAGCTTGCAGTATCCCTGGCAACCCGTGCACCTCTGTGCATCGCATTCCCTGTACCCAAATCCAGGGACGCGCTGCACTCAGCTGCAAGGGGTGCCCTCTCAGCAACCCGGCCTCACACTACAGACTTGACAGTATAATCCAGCCATGACTGAGGCCGGTGGAGGTGCGTCCCCATTAGAGACTTTGTGCCAACAAGCCACCACTCTGACCCAAGCAGTTCAGAAATTACAGGAAGGTTATCTGCAACTAACGGATAAGTTGCAACACCTGTCAGAGTGATCTGCTCACGAACAATCCTCTGCGGCTCCCTTGATGATGTTCCCGCCTCCAGAACCCCGAGTTCCCATTCCGGAGCGATTCTCCGGAGACCGGAAAAAGTTCAGATCCTTCAAGACTGCCTGCCTATTGTACCTAGCCCTGCAACCCCGGACTTTTGCTTTAGAGACTGTTAAAGTCGGGTTCCTCATCTCTTTGCTGTCTGATGAACCTCAGGCCTGGGCCCATAACTTATGGGAACAAAAGAGTCCAGTCATGTGCATGGTGGACACATTCCTGCAAGCTATGGCACAACTTTACGAGGATCCCCAGCGTACTGCCACCACTGAAGCCGCTCTGCACTCTCTGCAGCAGGGTAGGCGACCAGTAGAGGACTATACCCTGGACTTCCGGCGGTGGTCTGCAGACACAGCCTGGAATGAGGCAGCTTTACTACACCAGTTCTGCCTAGGACTCTCCGAATGCCTCAAGGACGAGTTGGCCAGGATCGAGATTCCCACTACACTCGAGGGTCTCATCCAATTATCCAGCCAACTAGATCGACGTTTGCGGGAGAGACAGTCCGAACGATCACGAACCTGCAGACCCGCCAGTACACCCACCTTTGGATCAGTTCCCAAGCAGATTGGCCTGTTACGTTCTGCACTAACTCCTGATGAAAGACATCGTCATATCCTAGCCAATCTCTGCCTCTATTGTGGAGGAAATGGACATTTTCTATGCGACTGTCCCAGGAAGTTCAAGAAGCCACCTACCTACTCTCCAGCATATTTCCAGGTTTCCGGGACTTCTCCCTCTCAACTCGTCCTTCCCATTTCACTGCAGTTGGGAGAAGAGATCCGACTCCAGGCTATAATTGACTCTGGAGCATGCAGTTGCTTCATGGACTTGAACCTGGCAAGGAACCTTAGTTTGCCCCTCCTCCACAAGAAACGGGGTCTGGAAGTCCGTTTAGCAGATGGCACCCTACCTAACTCCGGCCTTGTTACTCAAGAGACTTCTCCTCTCCTTATTACCTCACCCGATGGCCATCGGGAATTCATATGTTTTGACGTTTTGAGTTCACCTATGTCTCCAATTATCTTGGGTATCCCATGGCTCCAAGCCCATAACCCCCAGATCGATTGGATCAAGAAGGAAGTCCTGTTCACTTCCCCCTATTGCCAACAACATTGCCTCATCCCTGCATCCAAAGATACCACCAGTTGTCTGACAGTCCAGTCGGTATCCTCCACTAATCAGGATGTACCCCGGGCGTACCATGAATTCCTGGACGTTTTTGATAAGAAAAAGGCCGATGTTCTACCACCACATTGGACATATGATTGTCCTATCGAGCTGCTTCCAGGGGCCGAAGTTCCATATGGACGTATATTCCCCCTCTCTGAAGTGGAATTCGGGACACTACGAAAGTACATAGACAAAAATTTGGCAAAGGGCTTCACCTGTCCTTCTTCTTCTCCTGCCAGTGCCGGAATTTTCTTTGTCGAAAAAAAAGATAAGACTCTAAGACCATGTGTGGACTATAGGGAATTAAATAAAATCACCATAAAGAACTGATATCCACTCCCACTGGTCCCTGAACTCTTCCAGAGACTTCGTTCAGCCCAAGTGTTCACCAAACTCGACCTTCGGGGTGCCTACAACCTCGTTCGCATCCGTGAGGGCGATGAGTGGAAGACGGCATTCAGAACGAGGTTCGGGCACTTTGAGTATTTGGTGATGCCGTTTGGGCTCTGTAATGCCCCGGCTACTTTCCAGCACTTCGTAAACAACATCTTCCGGGAATATCTTGACTACTTCGTCATCATCTATCTGGATGACATCCTTATCTTCTCAACCACCTTGGAGCTCCATCGGACTCATGTAAAGACAGTTTTACTCACACTATGAAAACACGGACTTTACGCAAAAGCAGAAAAGTGTGAATTTGAAAAGAAATCCATACAATTCCTAGGGCTCATCATCTCTACTGGTGGTGTAGCTATGAATCCACAGAAAGTGCAGGCAATCCTAGACTGGCCAACTCCGTCAGACAAGAAGGGTGTACAAAGGTTTGTAGGGTTTGCAAACTTCTATAGAAGGTTTATAAGGAACTTTTCTTCCATCATCTCGCCCATAACCCAAGTAACCCGCCTACATGTTCGCTTCCTGTGGTCCTCCGTAGCCCAATCTGCCTTTGAGAAACTGAAGTCTTTGTTTACTTCTGCACCAATTCTTTGACACCCTGATCCTGCCCTGCCCTATATTTTAGAAGTCGATGCCTCAGAGGTAGCTACAGGAGCAGTACTTTCACAGCGCCTGGGACCCAAGTCTTTGCTTTAACCTGTGGCCTTCTCCTCCCGAAAAATGAGCCAGGCCGAGAGGAATTACGATGTAGGTGATCGTGAGCTTCTGGCCATTAAGACAGCCATAGAAGAGTGGAGATACCTTCTTGAGGGAGCCACGCACCCAATAATGATATTTACCGATCACAGAAATCTCGAGTACCTCCGCACTGCCAAACGCCTGAGACCCCGTCAAGCTCGCTGGGCTCTGTTCTTTTCACGATTCAACTTTCACATCACCTACCACCCTGGCTCCAAGAACAGCAAGGCCGATGCTTTATCCCGAATGTTTCCTGATACCCCAGAAGAAACAACATCCAGTACGATCTTGTCTCCACAGAACTTTCTTTTGATTCAACCTGATCTAAGCTCTTCTCTTAAACAGGCCTCCCTCCAATGCCAGGAACCAGAGACTTCCTCTTTAAGAAGCCAGGGGGGTATCTCTGGTATCAGGACAAGATCTTTGTCCCACAACAAGCCAGAATCCAGGTCTTACAAACTTTACATGATCATCAACTTGATGGCCACTTCGGTGTACGGAAAACTATGGATCTTATTCAGCAATCCTTTTGGTGGCCTACCTTGAAAACTGATTGCAAAAAGTATGTAAGCTCCTGCACTACCTGCCAGTGAAACAAGGGGTCCAACATTAAGTCTTGGGGTCTGCTACGTCCTTTGCCGGTACCAGAACAACCATGGAGGAATATATCTATGGACTTCATAGTAGAGCTGCCACCCTCTGAAAGATTCACAATGATTCTAGATGTTGTAGACCGTCTGTCCAAGATGTCACACTTCGTGCCTATGATAGGTACTCCTTCCGCTGCAGACACAGCAAAGGCCTTCATAAGAGAGATAGTCAGACTTCACGGCCTTCCTGACAGCATTGTGTCGGATAGAGGGGTCCAATTTACTTCCCGATTTTGGAAAGAGCTCTGCAAAGTTTTGTCTATTGAGTTTGCCTATCCTCTGCCTATCACCCCCAGAGCAACGGTCAGACTGAAAGGACTAATCAGACCTTAGAACAATATTCACGCTGTTTTTGCTCCACTTCCCAGAATGACTGGTCCTTGTTACTCCCTTGTGCGGAGTTCGCATACAATAACTCAGTACACTCAACACCGATCAATCACCGTTTTGGGCCAACTATGGGTTCCATCCTTCATTTCTACCTAATGTCATTCCAGAGACCTCAGTTCCAGCAGTTCAAGACAGGATAAAATCCATTCAGACTAACTTTCAAACTCTCCGGTTAACCATGCAAAAGGCCCAAGAGGACTACAAGGAACAATATGACAAAAAGAGGGGGGGAGAGCCCTAGCTTTAAGGTTGGAGATGAGGTTTGGCTTTCCTCGGCAAATCTTAAACTTCCTTGTCCCTCCCGGAAGTTGGGACCAAGATTTATTGGCCCATTCAAGATTAGACGGGAGATTAATCCAGTAGCTTTTGAACTGTCACTCCCGAGTTCTTATAAAGTGCACCCTGTGTTTCATGTCTCCTTACTTAAAGCTGTTATCTCTAGTCCTTTTTCAGGAAGGAAAGAAGATCCTCCGCCTCCAGTTTCTGTGGGAGATGAAACAGAGTATGAAGTTGAGGCCATCCTGGACTGCCGCCGGAGAGGTAGGATCATTCAATTTCTTATAAAATGGAAGGGTTACCCAGCAGAAGAAAGTTCTTGGGAACCTGCAGCCAATATACATGCTCCTAGACTTTTGCAGAGATTCCGAGTTCATTACCCCGAAAGATGGGCCCGGTTGGGCATCCGGAGGATGCCCCTTGGGGGGGGGGCACTGTCAGGGAAATGGCCGTGTTGTGGGCAATTCCACCAGTAACCGTCATGGTGGCAGGCTAGTCTAGTGAGCACGCCCTGATCTTGTGGGAACACTCCCCCGGCCTATTTAAACCTGCCACTGACATTTGCAGTTTGCTGGATTATCAAACAGCTCCTGTGTTCCTGTGCCTTGTATACTCTGAAGACCCCTGCTTGATCTCTGCTCGGCTTGACCTGTGTTCCTGTTTATCTCCTCGCTCTGACCCCGGCTTGGCTGACTACTCTCTGATCTTCTGCCCTCTGTGTATGACCCGGCTTTTTCCTGTACCTCTCTCGGACTGTCTTTTGGTATCTGACCCCTGGCCTGGCTGCGGACCCTGTTCCTGGTTTACCCTGCTATTACTGTTCAAGACTTCTCTCCGCACGGCTGCCACAACACACTCTAGCTACTTACAGCCAACCAGCCAGCTTGCAGTATCCCTGACAACCTGTGCACCTCTGTGCATCACATTCCCTGTTCCCAAATCCAGGGACGCGCTGCACTCAGCCACAAGGGGCGCCCTCTCAGCAACCCAGCCTCACACTACAGACTTGACACCTGCTCTAAAACCGTTGATCTCTACCCTGCGCCTTTATGATGTATGGAGATGCCAGCATACAGAGGAGAGTGAATATACGTTATTTTCAGCCTGTCACAGCTCATATTCCCGCATTGACCTATTGCTATTGGTCCAGTGGACATTGCAAAAAGTTTCACATTCAATTATACTCCATACCTCCTGGTCAGACCACTCCCCAATCTGCATTACCATTGAGGACACTCCTAGAGTATCCCCCGCCTTTCTTTGGAGAATGAACACTTGGAATCTACAATCCAACTCTTATTCAGACTCCTTACGCACTGAACTGGTGGACTTCTTTGTACGTAACACAGGATCAGTAGACATCCTTCATACTCTTTGGGCTGCGCACAAAGCATTTGTGCGGGGCCTTTTCATACAAATAGGGGCCCAGGATAAGAGGCAAAGGAGGCAGCTCTTTGACAAGCTTTTAGCCAACATTCTGACTGCAGACTCCATTAATAAACAGCAACCTAATATAGAGCTTAAATCCAAAATTCTTAAGCTACGGCTCGAATTACACTCGCTTCTATTGGGAACTTTGACAAAACCCAAAAATGCTTTAAAATGCAACTATACGCTTGTGATAACAAATCAGTTAAATTGCTAGTTCATCAAATTAAAGGATTTCAAAACCAAAACTCACATTCCTTTCATCTTTCACTCCGCCTTTACAAAAACTATCTGACCCACAGGCTATTGCAAACACCTTTAGTGCATTCTACAACAATCTTTATAACTTGAAGGATGAAAAATCCCTAGTACAGCCAGATGATGCCACTATTCAGGCATTCCTAGACACAGTTCACCTTCCCCAATTATCTATTGACCCACTAGTTACCCTTAACGCCCCATTTAAAACATTAGAAAAGGGAAAACAATTGATTCTCTACCAAATAACAAAGCCCCTGGCCCTGACAGTTTTCTAGGAGAATATTACAAACAGTTCAAATGTCTTCTAGTAGACCACATTGCCCCCTTTTCAATGCTGCTGCCTCTTTGGCCTCATTCCCCCAGGATATATTAAAAACCTTAATTATAACCTTGCCTGAAGTCAGGTAAAGAACCTACCTCCCCAAAACTTTCGCCCAATTTCCCTGCTTAACCACGATACAAAATTACATGCTAAGGTGATCACCAATAGATTGTTTGATTTACTCCCAAACCTTATTTACCCTGACCAATAAGGTTTCACAAAAGGGCATCAAACATCTGATGCCACCCGCAGGATTATAAACATAATTCACCACGCTGAGTCCCATGGAGTGCATTCTTTCTTTAGATGCAGAGAAGGCATTTGATAGAGCCCACTGGAGATACCTGGACCAGACATTGAGGAAATTTGGATTTCAGGGCCACATAGTATCAGCAATCTTAACATTATATTCCTGCCCTTCGGCTCAAGTTTATTGCTCATTAATGCTATCTACACCCTTTAACATTACAAATGGGACGAGACAAGGTTGCCCTCTGTCATCCCTAAAAATTAGATCCATGAAGGAAATTAAGGGCCTCTCAATCAGTTCTCAAGAACACAAAGTAAATTTGTTTGCAGATGATGTTATTCTTATTATGTCAAAACCTGTGTCTTCCCTGGCTTCGTTAAGGGAAAACTCTTGAAACGGTTAGCTATATATCCTATTATAAGGTTAATGCTTCTAAATCCTGCATACTTCCCTTGCGGCTCTCCTCAGAGCAACAATTCTCACTGAGTAAGCAGTATCCATATATCTGGGCTGATGACTCAATATCCTATCTGGTAATCAAACTAACCAAATCGGTGTTATCCCTATTTCAGGCTAACAACACCACCTTTCTAAACTGCCTCCATAAGGACCGTGAAAATCTCTCCAAATTTCATCACACATGGTCCAGCAGGCTTGCCGCTTTTAAGATGATTAAATTGCCACAACACCTCTACATTTTTAGATCTTATCCCATTCCTGTGCCTCCATCCTTCTTCACATCTCTACAAAATTTGGTGGGTAATTTTGTATGGCAGAAATCCAAAGCTAGGAGTTCCCAGTCCAACCTAACGAAACATAGATCTGTGGGTGCCGCAGGGTACATAAGTTTCAAAGACTACTACTTTGCTTCTATTTTGGCGCAACTCAAATCCTGGTTCACGAGCAGTGCAGTCTGTCCTTGGAGAGATATGGAATCTACACAAATCCCCGGCCATGATTTAAGTGTATGGCTTATAAGTAATCCTCACATAAAAACAAACAACTTACACATTTCCCCTACCATCTTTGCCTCAGTGGCAGCCTTCAACTACTGTATATCCAAGGCCTCTAAAGGTGACACACCCTGCCAAATACCTGTACTTATCTTTGTCATATCTCTACTGATCACAGGATCCTCCATGAAAAACTGGCAAAGATTAGCATATTGTCTATTACGCAAACCCCGCCTATATTGTTTTGTACACAAAAAAATTTGAAGGTACCTATCAAGTGCTACCACCTGTATCAAAGGTATCTCACTTTTTTTACAACCTACTAGATGCAAAAACAAATTTTACCAAACTACCTCCGATGTTAAAGTGGGAAAAAAGACATAGGTAGATCTTTTAGCCCCCAATGGACCATGGCATTAGCGTCCAGCTAAAAAGCAACCTGTGCCTCCATTCTTTGGGAACTGATCTGTTAAATTAACCTTCAATGGCACATCACCCCAACTCAAATACATACCTATGCCCCATCTGTACCACCCACATGTTGGAGAAATTGTGGGGAAACAGGCAACCTTATGCACATTCTCTGGGGATGCAACAAACTCTCAAAATTCTGTGTAGAAGTCTTTGCACTCATTTGTAAAATCACCAGAGTCCTAGTAGTCCCATCCCCTGAACTTGCCCTGTTATAAGCATAGGAATTGACAATATACCTCCCCAACTCCGCTGTGTGATCATACACATCCTATTAGCTGCAAGACTTACCATTACCCATCATTGGAAAACTACTGACCCTATCCTTTTGGAAGAGGTAATCTCCTTGGTACATACCCATAGCTCCCAGCTTCGGAAGGTAGACTAGTTACTACTTCTAAATTGTGGGCCCAATGATTTGAATGGTTTTAAAGCAATTTCTGCAATACACCAATAACTGCATTGGTACACATGCACTATAATATTTTCTTAATTTGTCCTCACTGTGTTCTTCTCTTTCTGAGTAATTCTCATGGTCTGGTACATCTGCCTATTCTTGAAATTGTTACGTATACTTAATGTACTTTTATAGAAACCATCATTATTTTTTTTCCTGATTTTACAATTCACATTTTTTTCTGTGTATTGGCTAAACTCAATAAAAACTATTGAAATGAAATAATACTATGCTTGACAGACACCTCTTGCCACAAGTTCAGGACCTGCTAGACAAGTTAAGTAGCTACTTATGGTTCTCTATTCTATACCAGGGAAAGGCTTATCGTTAGATTATTGTCTGCTTAATCAAACTCAAGCTATCTCTCTGTCCATGCCAACAACACTATACATGGCCACCATGTAAGCAGCCTTATATAGTGTGGGCCGTGGACTTAGTCCACCTGAGCCATGATTGGCCAAATGCACCCTGCCTTTATCCAATTATGGCTCTCTTAGCAAAGCGCGCTGTGATTGGCCACAGCATGCAGGTCAGGTGCATGCTTTGGCCAATCATCATACAGCAATGCACTGCAATCTCGCAGTGCATTATGGGGCATTCCGCGGCACTCAAATTGCCCGTGAAGGTCCCATAATGTTCTCTCTTCTGCGAACGGGCGAACATTCGATGTTCGAATCAAACTTATGTTCGACCCGAACATCGAGCTCATCCCTAGTCTTTTACGATGGTAGTAGGCTCCCACAGCAATGAGAGTGAGAAAGAGCTGTTTGTGGACAGCTGAGACTGTTAATGAGGTCTTGTTACCAGGTAAGATGTGGACCTAGGAATGTAGGGTTTATTCTACCCAAAGTTTTACAAAGCCTCTGGGCTCCAGGACCCAGAACAGAACTTAAAATTCCTAGAAAGCAAAAATGGTTTTATATATATATATATATATATATATATATATATATATATATATATATATATACAGTCAGGTCCATAAATGTTGGGACATCGACACAATTCTGCTCTACACACCACCACAATGGATTTGAAATGAAACGAACAAGATGTGCTTTAACTGCAGACTTTCAGCTTTAATTTGAGGGTCTTTACATCCAAATCAGGTGAATGGTGTAGGAATTACAACAGTTTGTATATGTGCCTCCCTCTTTTTAAGGGACCAAAAGTAATGGGACAGATTATCAATCAGCCATCAAACTTTCACTTTTTAATACTTGGTTGCAAATACTTTGCAGTCGATTACAGCTTGAAGTCTGGAATGCATAGACATCACCAGATGCTGGGTTTCATCCCTGGTGATGCTCTGCCAGGCCTCTACTGCAACTGTCTTCAGTTCCTGCTTGTTCTTGGGGCATTTTCCCTTCAGTTTTGTCTTCAGCAAGTGAAATGCATGCTCAATCGGATTCAGGTCAGGTGATTGACTTGGCCATTGCATAAAATTCCACTTCTTTCCCTTAAAAAATTCTTTGGTTGCTTTCACAGTATGCTTCAGGTCATTGTCCATCTGCACCATGAAGCTCCGTCAAATGAGTTCTGAAGCATTTTGCTGAATATGAGCAGATAATATTGCCTGAAACACTTCAGAATTCATCCTGTTGCTTTTGTCAGCAGTCACATCATCAATAAATACAAGAGAACCAGTTTCATTGGCAACCATACATGCCCACGCCATGATACTACCACCACCATGCTTCACTGATGAGGTGGTATGCTTTGGATCATGAGTAGTTCCTTTCCTTCTCCATATTCTTCTCTTCCCATCACTCTTGTACAAGTTGATCTTGGTCTCATCTGTCCATAGGATGTTGTTCCAGAACTGTAAAGGTTTTTTTAGATGTTGTTTGGCAAACTCTAATCTGGCCTTCCTGTTTTTGAGGCTCACCAATGGTTTACATCTTGTGGTGAACCCTTTGTATTCACACTGGTGAAGTCTTCTCTTGATTGTTGACTTTGACACACATACACCTACCTTCTGGAGAGCATTCTTAATCTGGCCAACTGTTGTGAAGGGTGTTTTCTTCACCAGGGAAAGAATTCTTTGGTCATCCACCACAGTTGTTTTCCATGGTCTTCCAAGTCTTTTGGTGTTGCTGAGCTCACCAGTGTGTTCTTTCTTTTTAAGGATGTTCCAGTTGATTTGGCCACACCTAATGTTTTTTGCTATCTCTCTGATGGGTTTGTTTTGTTTTTGCAGCCTAATGAAGGCTTTCTTCACTGATAGTGACAGCTCTTTGGATCTCATATTGAGAGTTGACAACAACAGATTTCAAATGCAAATAGTACACTTGAAATTAAATCTGGGCCTTTTATCTGCTCCTTGTAAATGGAATAATGAGGGAATAACACACACCTGGCCATGGAACAGCTGAGCAGCCAATTGTCCCATTACTTTTGGTCCCTTAAAAAGTGGGAGGCACATATACAAACTGTTGTAATTCCTACACCATTCACCTGATTTGGATGTAAATACCCTCAAATTAAAGCTGAGTCTGCAGTTAAAGTCTGCAGTTAAAGCACATCTTGTTCGTTTCATTTCAAATCCATTGTGGTGGTGCATAGAGCCAAAAAGATTAGAATTGTGTCGATGTCCCAATATTTATGGACCTGACTGTATATATATATATATATATATATATATATATATATATATATATATATATATATATATAATGATAGATAGGGAGTCAGGTGAAAAAGTAATAATTTTACATTTGTTGAAACCATACTTGATTTTTAATGTGTTAATATTCATTGCTCATCATGTTCTTTTTAATTAAATACCATTTGTTACCTTTGCAAAAATATAAAACTTTACTTTAATGTGTGTTGCTCACAGCACACAATCACATACTGTCACTAGGGATTTTTTATTAATAAAAGCTAATTCAAAGTACATAATCCAAATTAAGACAAACTGGTATCTATCCGAGATGCTTTGGAGATGTAAATAAAATTCCTGTCTTCAGGGACAGATTACATCAAGTCCGCCAATAAAGCAGAAAAGGCACAGAGGAGACCTAGCTAGGTGAAGAATAAGATATTACTCCTGGGCCTTGGGCCAGGCACAAACCTTGTCGTCAAAGTGAAGAGCAAACATTTAGTTTACCAAATAATGCAGCTTCACTTCATTATTGGATAATGCAAATTTGATTATGCAAGGATGGAAAAAGCATATTACATCAAAGAGAAAAGTTATACAGCTAAAACTGTAATAACTGTGATCTTGCTGCATTTGATAAAATAAACCAGCTAAGCTGACAGAGCAAAATAAGATCAGAGCAGGTTTAAAAAGCTGAGATGAAGCAAATTTTAATGACCACTAAGCTCAGCACATTCATTCAGTATTTATTCACTATGAAGAGACATCTCTGAAAAAAATAACAAATATGTTACAAGGAATATAGGTCAACAAGATTGTGACTTTGCCATCTGAAGCACCACACAGCCAATTCCGTTAGGTAGGTCTCTTCTTGTGCTAGATTTTGGGGAAAAGCAACATGAGCAAAGTAAAGTAGTCATATGCAATTGGTGTAAAAAAAAATAAACAAATTAATTCTCTAGAAACTAAAATGAGTCCGCATTGAACAGTATTTCAGAGTAGTCACCTATCTACTCTAAAGCAATGGGAATAATTTCAGAAGTTCCCTTTCCATTTTGTTTTCTTCATTTTCTTTGCTCTGTAAACAGCCACTTGACGTTAACTTAAAAAATGTAAAGAAAATCACTGAAATATCATAAAGGTCAGTTTATGTAATTTCAGAAGTCATTAAATTTTTTTCTAAACCTGCAGATTTTGGTAAAATAATGCATAGAGATTCTGTGACAAAGGTCCTTGTTCAAGCATCTCCTGTCATACAGGGGGCTGCACATAGAAGTGGGGTTCTTTAAATAAGTGGCACTTCTGCCCTTGCACCATTCATCTGAACATTTTCTTCTCTCTTCACAGGTAAACCTGTGTTTATACCTCCACATACCTTTTAAACTGAACATTGACTGACTGCTCAAATGCATATTTGGTAAACCTGCGTTTATACCTCCACATACCTTTTAAACTGAACGTTGACTGACTGCTCAAATGCATATTTGGTAAATCTGTTTGTCACCACTGTTAGCCATGCTCACATTATTTCAATGTTTATTTAGCCATTAAGTCTTACCTAAATTATGGGTTCCCTTATCTTTACAATTTTGGCCTTTTAGTCCCCTTGCAGTTTGATTGTGGTGTGAAAGTTATGCCCTGCTAGCTGTGTTCCTAATATGCCCTCTTAATTGATTAATTGCCAGATTCTATCCACACCCAACACAGTATAAAAACAAGGCCTTCTTTACGGGGGAACACATACAGGGGGCTGCACATACAGGGGTTCTTCCAAAGAAGTGGGGTTCTTTAAATAAGTGGCACTTCTGCTCTTGCACCATTCATCTGAACATTTTCTTCTCTCTTCACAGGTAAACCTGCGTTTATACCTCCACATACCTTTTAAACTGAACATTGACTGACTGCTCAAATGCATATTTGGTAAATCTGTTTGTCACCACTGTTTCAACTCCATCTGTAGCCATGCTCACATTATTTCAATGTTTATTTAGCCATTAAGTCTTACCTAAATTATGGGTTCCCTTATCTTTACAATTTTGGCCTTTTAGTCCCCTTGCAGTTTGATTGTGGTGTAAAAGTTATGCCCTGCTAGCTATGTTCCTAATATGCCCTCTTAATTGATTAATTGCCAGATTCTATCCACACCCAACACACAGTATAAAAACAAGGCCTTCTTTACGGGGGAACACATACAGGGGGCTGCACATACAGGGGTTCTTCCAAAGAAGTGGGGTTCTTTAAATAAGTGGCACTTCTGCTCTTGCACCATTCATCTGAACATTTTCTTCTCTCTATACAGGTAAACCTGCGTTTATACCTCCACATACCTTTTAAACTGAACATTGACTGACTGCTCAAATGCATATTTGGTAAATCTGTTTGTCACCACTGTTAGCCATGCTCACATTATTTCAATGTTTATTTAGCCATTAAGTCTTAGTCCCCTTGCAGTTTGATTGTGGTGTAAAAGTTATGCCCTGCTAGCTATGTTCCTAATATGCCCTCTTAATTGATTAATTGCCAGATTCTATCCACACCAGGGGGCTGCACATACAGGGGGCTGCACATACAGGGGTTCTTTCAAAGAAGTGGGGTTCTTTAAATAAGTGGCACTTCTGCTCTTGCACTTCAGCGATTTGCACAAAGCAAACTACAACAGACAGCAGATGACCTCTATTCCAAATTAACTCACATTCCTCTCTGAAACATGCTCTCTTTACCTCTCCTCCTTTTCACAATTGCTGCCTCTTTCCTCAAACTCTCTTTTCTTCACCCCTCTGCTCCACCCCACAATTTGTACATATCACCCTCACTTCTCCCTTCCCCCTATTACTGCACTCATCACCTCCTTCTAACTCTAAGCCCACTTGCTAACAAACCCCCCATGATACTGAAACATGTCCCCTCATACAAATCATATTCTCATATTACCTCCCTTACTCTTCTGCTTCTCCTAACTGCTGGAGATATTTCCCCAAACCCTGGACCTCCCTTACTTAACTGTGCCCAACACACCCATCGCCCTACACCCTCTGGCAGTAGTCACAATCTACGCAATTTAGTCTCCATTCCTCTTCTTCCCAACACCAGCCTCCCCCTCTCCTGCACCCTCTGGAATGCCCACTCTGTCTGCAACAAACTCACTGCTGTTCATGACCTCTTTGTCACTAATTCCTTCAATCTATTTGCTCTCACCGAAACCTGGCTCCACGAACATACTTCCCTATCCCAAGGTGGCCTTCACTGGACTCACTCCCCTAGGCCTAATGGACGCAAGGGAGGTGGAGTGGGATTCCTCCTATCCCCCAATGCACCTTCCAGGTTATTCACTCTCCTCCCTCTTTTTCTCTCTCATCATTTGAAGCCCACTGTATACGTCTATTCTCTCCTACTTCCCTAAGAATTGCTGTGATCTACTGGCCCCCTGGACCATTATCAACTTTCCTTGATGAGTTTTCTGCCTGGCTACCCTACTTCCTCTCTTCAGAAATTCCCACAATCCTTCTTGGTGATTTCAACATCCCTGCTAATACAAACACTCCTGCTACTTCTAAACTTCTTAGTCTAACCTCTTCATTTGACCTAAAACAATGGGTTCAGGCTTCTACTCACTCTGATGGCAACACCCTTGACCTTGTATTCTCCTACCTATGCACTCCATGCAACTTCTCAAACAATCCTTTTCCTCTCTCCAACCATCACCTTATTAGTTTCTCCCTCCCCCTGTCTTCCACCACCTTTCCCTCCAATTGCCTAACCATCACCCGTAGAAATTTTCGCAACTTCAACTCCTCTCTCCTCTATTCTGCTACTGACCACCTCTATGACAAAATCTCTCCCCTGTCCTGCCCCAACCAAGCCACGCCCATCTACAATAAATCCCCGTCCTCCACCCTGGACAAGCTCGCTCCCCTCACTACATGCAGAATCAGGCCTCGACCCCTACAACCCTGGCAAACAGATGACACTAAAATTCTCAAAAAACGTAGTCGGGCTCTTGAGCGTCTGTGGCACAAGACTCTTATTAACACCTTCTCATCTAGTCCCCGTAAACTCTTCTCTACCTTCAACTCTCTACTTTGTCCTCCACCCACTGACTCACTCACTGCCCAGGAGATCGCTAATCACTTCAAAAACAAGATTGATACAATCCGCGATGAAATCTACACTCTACAGGTATCTCCCCCAGCTAAGACCCCATGTCAACCGGGAACAACTGACACTCACCTATTCAAATCTGCTACTACAGACGAAGTTGCTAAACTCCTTTCTATTGCCCACCTAACCACCTGTCCCCTGGACCCTATTCCCTCTCATATGCTGTGGTCGTCCTCTGACTTCATCCTACACTCTCTAACCCACATCTTCAATCTCTCCCTCACCTCTGGTGTCTTTCCCGATGCTCTAAAACATGCACTGGTCACCCCCATACTTAAAAAGCCATCCTTGGACCCTACCAATCTTAACAACCTATGCCCTATCTCCTTGCTCCCCTTTTTCTCTAAACTCCTTGAACGCCTGGTTTACAACCAACTGAGTGACCACCTCATTAAAAACAACCTTCTTGATCCCCTTCAATCTGGATTTCGCCCTCAACACTCCACAGAAACTGCTCTTTTAAAAACTCACAAATGACCTACTAACTGCAAAAACCAACGGACACTATTCTGTACGCCTACTTCTGGATCTTTCAGCTGCCTTTGACACGGTTGACCACCCCCTCCTCAAAAAAAACTTTGCTCCCTCGGTCTCCGTGACTGTGCTCTTCAGTGGCTATCATCCTACCTATCCCAAAGCACCTTCAGTGTCACTTACAATTCTATTTCCTCCACTCCTCTTCCCTTCTCTGTCGGGGTCCCCCAAGGTTCTGTTCTTGGACCTCTTTTATTTTCAATCTACACCTCTTCCCTGGGTCAGCTAATAGCCTCTCATGGCTTTCAATATCATTTCTACGCTGACGACACACAAATCTATCTCTCCACCCCTCAACTCACTCCATCAGTCTCCTCACGCATCACTAACTTACTAACTGACATATCTGTATGGATGTCACACCACTTCCTCAAACTCAACTTGTCCAAAACTGAGCTTATAATATTTCCTCCCTCACCTGCCTCTTCCCCTGACTTGTCTGTCAAGAGCAATGGCACAACCATCCACCCGTCCCCACATGTCAGTGTACTAGGTGTTATCCTGGATTCTGAACTCTCCTTTCGGCCCCACATCCAATCACTTTCCAAAGCTTGCCGCCTCAACCTCCGCAACCTCTCTAAACTACGTCCCTTTCTAACCAACGAAACCACAAAGCTCCTGATTCACTCCCTGGTTATCTCTTGCCTCGATTACTGCAACTCCCTCCTCATTGGCTTACCTTTAAATAGACTATCCCCCCTTCAGTCCATCATGAATGCTGCTGCCAGACTCATCCACCTTACAAATCGCTCAGTGTCTGCTACCCCCCTCTGCCAATCCCTCCATTGGCTGCCACTCGCCCAACGAATTAAATTCAAAATACTAACAATAAGTTACAAAGCCATCCACAACTCTGCCCCCAGCTACATCACTAGCCTAGTCTCAAAATACCAACCTAATCGCCATCTCTGTTCCTCCCAGGACCTCCTGCTCTCTAGCTCCCTCATCGCCTCCTCCCATATCTGCCTCCAGGACTTCTCGGGAGCCACGCCCATCCTCTGGAATTCCCTACCCCAATCTGTTAGACTGTCTCCAAATTTATCCACATTTAGGCAATCCCTGAAAACTTTCCTCTTCATAGAAGCCTATCCTGCCTCCACCTAACAACTGCACTATCTTCTCCATTAGCTCATTCCCCTCAGCTATTACCCTTTTGTATAACTTGACCCTCCCTCCTAGATTGTAAGCTCTAACGAGCAGGGCCCTCTGATTCCTCCTGTATTGAATTGTATTGTACTTGTACTGTCCTCCCTAATGTTGCAAAGCGCTGCGTAAACTGTTGGCGCTATATAAATCCTGTATAATAATAATAATAATTATAGGGTGGACAACACTCTGCTCCTATCTCCTAATCACTCTTCTGCATTGTCACTCTGTCATGTTGTATACCTACAGCCATAGTTATAATTTTTTGTGATTTCAGTTGAAAATATTGGAAATCAGTATCTCCCATGTAGAATGTTAAGGAGTTAATTGAGTTTTAGCCGAGCTTCAGTAGACTATATCACAAGGGGCAGGCTGCTTGTGCCCAAGTTGATCCATTAATTGACTAGGGTGCAACCAGCCTGTCAAATTTCTTACATGTGATTACTGCTGGCTGCTATAGCTGCTAGCAATATCATTGTGTTGCCCATAAGATAAAGCATACATTAGCCATTAGTATGCTCTACTAAATGAAGTTTAGTAATAAAAAATGGAGTGGGTAGGTGAACTATTACTTTTGTTATCTGGATGTAGAGAGTTTTGGATTGGCTGTATGTCTGTTGTAATGATAATACCCTGTAATACCCTATTTACAACTTTCTGTACATTTTTTATATCTTTAAATAAGTGATGAAATTCCTTGCAGCTCCTTTATTTGAATGATTTTGCTTCCTTTACAACTTGCCTACCACAGTATATCTTCAAAATGGTGAAAGTGGTGGATGCTTATTTCTGCAGTAAGGTTTATAAACAACACAGTAGTAAAAAGCAATGGGCAGTCTGAATGGAGCTATCCTCCTGAAGCTAGGTTCATAAACACTGTGTATAGAGCCAATCCAAGCAGCTCTATACCTTCGGGTCACTGCAAGTCTGTTTTTAGGGTATTTGCAAGGTCTGAAAATTTTTATTTTAACAGAAAGTAAGGGGAAACATTTTTTTTTTTAATACAGTACAGTATATAATAGAAAATAAAAAGCCTGTGATTAATTAATCCTCCTAGATTGTAAGCTCTAACGAGCAGGGCCCTCTGATTCCTCCTGTATTGAATTGAATTGTACTTGTACTGTCTGCCCTAATGCTGTAAAGCGCTGCGTAAACTGTCGGCGCTATATAAATCCTGTATAATAATAATAATAAGTTCAATCACAGTGATAAGGGTGGTGCAGAAGAAGGACGGCGGGCCGAACGTGAAATTTTATGAGTCCTCAGACACTCCCAGTTCGACAACGTGCTGCTATGGCTGGGGAAAAACTACAAGAAGTACATTCAGGCTGAGTCTCCTACTAACAAGTCCCTGTCAAGCCTGGTAGTTCAGCTGTTACAGTTTCAAGAAGAGGTGTTTGGAAAACATGTCAGCAATGCACCGCTCACTAAATTGCCGATGAAATGCTTTCTAGATTTCAAGGTGGGAGGTCCTCTGTGCCATATTCTTGCTGCTGCTTATAAATTCAAGAGTGACCAGGGATGATCCACCCAGTGACAGAGGAGCAGATTACAACTTGGAAAGTTATTATGGGCTTTGTTGACACTTACCTCTGGTAAGCATATATCCAAAAGGGGTTATCATGAGATGTTCCGGTGATGGTGTAGCGGCCCTTGGAATGTGCACTCTGTTTGATTTAGAAGCCCAACTTTTATTGCTGTAGACTGCATGCATGAAATTGTTTTAAAAAGGACTAGTCACTTCGGACTGAGTGTTTGGATTTTTACATCTACTATTTACCTAATTCATGTTATTTTAGTTTTTTTTGCTTTGATTAGCCATATTTTTAGTATGTACCAGGATTGTGTTTTAAGCAGCATACACAATATAGTCTCCTCAGATCAGGTACATTAGATCCTCAGCTGGCAGGTGTTTTATTACTCATTGTCTTCTGAGTGGAAAAAAAATATTTTTGCACTATATGTTACATCATATTGGTGAATATTTTATTCACATTTAGCGCCGTTAATACTTTCTTTTTATAAGGGGTACATTTTCTATATCACAGTGATAACTGTAGCAAAGTTGGACAGAGAGGAAAGACTGATTCTTTAGTTCCTGATCACTGTACACGGGATCATGGGAGCAGTAAATACAAGTACATTTTTTTAACCCTCCCCCCCTTCCCTTGTATACATCTGATTTCCATACTGTATCGTCAGTGATCTGTATTTTAACCGTTCACCTCCCTTAACCTGCACATAATCACCATTTTCTCACTGTATTTGACTTGTACATTACCCCTTCATTCCCCCTCCCTCTGTATATGACCTGTATGTGCTGTATCTAGTACACCAATGCCGAGCTCCATGTTTTATCCACTTCAATGGCAGCATTTTTCTTCAATTTTAAAAACTTGTGGCAAAAATTATATCATCTTGTGGTGTGTACTTTTTAGAAAAGTCTGTTTTTAGGGTATTCGCAATGTCTGAAAATTTTTATTTTAACAGAAAGTAAGGGGAAACATTTTTTTTTTAATACAGTATACAGTAGAAAATAAAAAGCCTGTGATTAATAAGAACCAACGAAAGCTTTTTATGTCTAAAAGATGATATACAATTCATTTGGGTATTGTGTTTCACAGTGTTTCAAGACAAAGTAATTGTCAGTCATGGTATCATGGCACTGGAAGCATAAAAAAAAAAAAGGCCTTGTAATGAAGGCATTATACAGACTGGTGCTTAAGCGGTTAAAGACTGCTTTACAGCCCAAGAAAAACATTTCACAATGCATAACACATGCACATTTCTGGTAAAGGCTATAAGTAATTGTGCTGATGCTCAATGCACAGACCTATTCAGCTGTTGTCATCAACAGAAAGATGTGTCAGAGCCAGGGGCAGATCCAGAGGGGGCAATGGGGCAATTGCCCCCCCCCCCAAAAAATATCACTGACTGATTGTAAAGTCTCTCTCTCTCTTACATCAGTATCATCAGCTGATCAGCGGCACAGAGAGAGAGACTCTGTGTAATGTCATAACGCTGCGCTGGACCAGGACGGAGGAGGTGGGTGGAGCCGCGCAGCTGGCTTGACCTATAGTTTTCCCTGCACTGGTTGCTAGCTCCTGGGTCACCTGGCATCTAGCAACCAGCATTCAGAGCAGAGCCTTCTTCCTTCTCCACCCCTGAGCTAAGAATGTTGGCTCCATCCACCTCCTCCCTCCATCTTCTCCACACTGCAGGTTGCAGCGTGGCGTGTACACAAGAGGAAGAAGCAGTGAACACTGGCATCTGATGCTGTCCTGCCTGCAGACAGTGCAATTACCAGGACCCCACTCATCTCCATTGCTCCTGCATGGGAGCCCCTCCTCCCACCAGAGCACCAAAATATTTTACTAAAAATGAGTAAAAAAATTAATCAATGTGTAAAAGTACAAAATACATATGTGCCATTATGTATGAAAAAAATGCTGCAGCTGCCCTTTTAGTTTTGTTCAATGTTAACCCCTTCAGCTCCGGAAAGTTTACCCCCCCCCCCCTTTGTTCATGACCAGGCCATTTTTTGCGATACTGCGCTGTGTTACTTTAACTGACTGACAATTGCGCGGTCCTGTGACGCTGTACCCAAGTAAAATTGATGTTCTTTTTTTCCACAAATAGAGCGTTCTTTTGGTGGTATTTGATCACCTCTGCAGTTTTTATTTTTTGCGGTATTAACAAAAAAAGAGCGTCCATTTTGAAAAAAAAAACAATATTTTTTACTTTTTTCGATAAAAAAAAGATATTCATCAATTTAGGCCAATATGTATTCTGCTACATGTTTTTTGTAAAAAAAAAACCCCAATAAGCGTATATTGACTGGTTTGCACAAAGTTATAGCGTCTACAAAATAGGGGATATATTAATGGCATTTTTATTTATTTATTTGTAACTCGTAATGGCAGTGATCAGCGATTTTTAGCAGGACTGCAACATTGCGGCGGACACATCGGACACCTAACTGACACTTCTGACACTTTTTTGGGGACCAGTGACACTAATACAGTAATCAGTGCTAAAATATGCACTGTCACTGTACTAATGACACTGGCTGGGAAGGAGTTAACATCAGGGGCGATCAAAGGGTTTAGGTGTCCCTAGGGGGAGCTTGCTAACTGTATGGGGGATGGATTCACTAGATGAACAGAGTGATCCATGTTCCTGATTATCAGGAACACAAGATCACTCTGTTCGTCTCTGACAGAACAGCAGTCTGCCTTGTTTACATCGGCAGACTGCTGTTCTGTCTCCCGGGTGGCCGGACTGTATGATACGTTAAATACAGTTCTGTAAGCAACACCTTATTTTCTGGCAGTGCCCCTTCCAAGACTAGACTCTGGATCCGCCACTGGTCGGAGCAATTACATAAAGCTGCACTGGATGCACATAATGCACATATATTTAGACAGGGAGTGGATGAAAGATGCTGCAAGAGATCAGCAGCACTGAGATGCAAAACATAATGAAACAAATATATAAAAAATGCAACTTTAGTTGTACTCTATAAAAAACATTGTATGCCTCTAGGGCCCTACATAAAAGCATGCATACTCAATGTATAAAAATGTTTACATTCTGTAACGAAATCCTTAAAACATCTCAGCTCATGTCTTATGTACACACAACCACAATGTTGTTAATACCTCATAGGCTTTACCAACTATTTTCTCTTCCATCAATTTCTACTGATTTTCGATAATGGAATAATTCTTATGTCCATGTATGCTGAATCCTGAAATATCACAAATAAAGTGAGGGCAGGGTGAAAGCTCTCCCTATGCATTTATTGGATCAAAGTTAATTTTATCAACAGCTGTGAAGGTGTATCTTCAAATGACATACTAGCATAAATGATTCGATAACCAATATATATATTACTACCGTAATGCCATAATCATCTACTGTATAATTAAATTATCTACATATACATAACATGAAATTATTTACATTCTTGAATTAAATCTATAAGGGGTCTAATATGTGGCATGCTAGAAGAAGAGGCAAGAGGGCTGTAAGGGATCAAATACGGAGCACCTGGATTTTGTTAAATCAGCATGTGACCATACTGTCTGGATGGATCGATATCTAAAGTAGATACAGTATGTCAATGCATAAAGTAGCATTTGAAACAGAACAAACTTGGTCACATTCACATTAAAATTAAATATTATTGAAAAGATTGCAGGTTTCCATTAGGCAGTAGTTTTGATACCTCTGAAGAAAATGCACAGGGGATTAAGATTAAAAATGAATTTAAAGGAAAAATATACTACACACTCAAACCTGGCAGAGGCGTGAGATGATAAATTACATACTTGTGGTATATTGACTAAAAAAAATGTATTAATAGCAAAATGTAATAATTCAACAAAAAAGAAATTAATCAAGATCACCAATTACCATGAATAAAAGCAAAACAACTGTGTCTTTTAAAATATACACAGTATGAAAAATATCTGATTGGTATATATATATTTAGCTATGATATCTCTGGCATTATGGATCATTCTGACAGGTGTTGTTCACTGTAGGTAACATATGCTCAGACGTGTTTATCATAATAATTTTGGTTGATTTACCTTAGTTTGTGATAGGTTTACTAGGAACAATTCAAGAGCTTATGGAAGGAATGCCAGAAGAAGCAGTAGCCAAATACAGGTCTCTTCAGCAGTGGGTATCAATAAGGAGTCAGAGAAACCAAGTCAGAACCAGAGACCAAAGATAAACCATTATTAAATTAGAACAAGTTGGGTTGGTAACTCAAGAAAATCTCTGCTTGTTATACAAAGTCTTATAAGGCTCAGAAGCCCCCATCACTGAACTTTTACCTAAACACTCTGGGGCCTATTCATCAAAAGCAGTGCCCAAAGCTTTTATTTGCTTGTGTATAGCCAAACATGTTCTGAATGCTCACTGTCTTGCCTCTGCCCCTTGTAGACACAGTCAAGAAGTCATCACAAGAAGGCTTCCACTATTAGGTGATGCCATCAGTTAGAGCCATAGAGGGAGAGAATTGTGGAAGACTTCCTCTGCCAGCTTCTGTGTTTACAAGTGGCAGTGGCACTTCTTTGGCAGTATTAATGGCTAACCAGGTGTAATAGAGGAAACAGAGGATCTGCACATGCTCCACCTCTCATCCCATTGATTTTACCTGCTGGGCTTCTGTATTGGCAATATTTAACATTACATTGTCAGGCAGGGAGTGGGAAAAGTAGAGTAAAGAGTAAACGCTGCCACTGAGCAACAGAATCAATCTCTCTCTGCTGCACATTAAACTGTGCTGTAAAGCTTAAAGGGACACTCTGCCTCTCCCTTTCAGTGCCTTTTATTGATCCTCGGCTGATGCAGATATTCTACACCTTGGGTATGCTGAATACCTGCTTTTCCCATCTCATGCTGAAGTTAGTCCTGTCATTCTATGACTTGTAGTGACTTGTAAGATGGTAGAGGAACCCTAGCAAGCAGTTGGAGGAACATATATTCGCATGTGTGGAATAGCTGTAACAGCCAGGATGCAATAAAGCAGTGAAGTCTCAAGAAACAGGCCTCTGGAAACTTAAGCATAGGTATTCTTCTTTTAAAGTCCAGGCTTTTACAATTGACCCCGTGTGACAGGGCTACTTTAAGGGTACAAAGTTAAAGGCTGATTTTCATTCATTCACAAAGCATCTTCTTCCACTCCATTATCAAGCAGAGCACCATGTGCATGAACAAGTAAATTAGGCTTGCTTACTCTCCCTTTCGATTAGTCTCTCCTTCCCCCCTCCTATTCTCTCACTCTCTCTCATCCTGACTCCTACTTTCTATACACTATGCTGTTGGTTACATAATCCTGACTCCTGTAATGACACTGTCATATGTTACATATCCCTTACAAAAGTGTCCATTGTATCAAAGTTCTTCTTTAAGGTAGGCTCAAACAAAGTTATATCTTTCTGTGTGCATAAAAACACAAAGAATGATTTTTTTTTATCCTTTATCTTAAGTTTCATGTGTGTAAGATTGGCACTTATGACACAACTATTAGGGGCATTTTGTGCGTAAATGTATATAAAGAAGCATATGTGTGCAATGTATACAGGGAATAGACATAGGTTATGTATAATCATCCTTCTTTAACCACCTCCTGCCCGCCATATAGTAAAATGACAGCAGGGGGATCCCGTCTCATTCTGGGATGAGGTCATATGAAGCCTCCCCAGTCACACCACTCTTGCGTGCCCGCAGGGGCAAACAGTGTGGCGATCATGGGCATGCCGATGACACAGCTCTTTAGCTATAAGATCAGCTGTGTCCAGTCAGGACTGATCACATGTAAACACGGAAGTGCTGGTAATCAGCTCTCCTCACCTCACACAGAGTGTGAGGCGAGGAGAGCTGCTCAGCGGCATCTCCTCGCAGGGGACACCTGTACAGGTAGACAGGGCACTGATCATCAATGCCACCTATTAGTGCCCATCAGTGCCACCTATTAGTGCCCATCAGTGCCACCTATCAGTGCTCATCAGTGCCGCATATCTGTGCCACCTATCAGTTCCCATCAGTGCCAACAATCGGTGCCATTTCATCAGTGCCCAAAAGTGCCATCTCATCAATACCCATCAGTGCAGCATATCAGTGCCCATCAGTGCCGCCTCATCAGCACACATCAGTGAAGGAGAAAAATTACTTATTTACAAAGTTTTCTGACAGAAACTAAGAAACATTTTCTGTTTCTTTTTTCCTTTTTTTATCAAAAAATAAAAAGCCCAGCTGTGATTAAATACCGCCAAAAGAACGCTCTATTTGAGCAAAAAAAAATGATAAAAATTTCATTTGAGTACAGAGTTGCATGACTGTGGAATTGTCATTCAAAGTGTGACAGCGCTGAAAGGTTAAAATTGGCATGGGCAGGAAGGGGGTAAAAGTGCCCAGCATTGAAGTGGGTAAAGAGTAACTCCAATTTTTTTTGCGGAAAAAAAACATTCCCCTCTGGGTGATCTATGAACATTGCAAGGATTTTAACAAACTTTGTTGCAGATTCCTACCTTTTGTTATTCTGAAGAAATTCCTGTGTGTTTGTCCATGTCCATGTGGTAAGGAAATCTAATGAAAGTGGTTTCAAAATTATCAATCAGCTGCTGCACCTGCAGGGCTCAAATGAGGAAAATACGTGAGGTACACATTCTATGTACAGAACACCTCCATAGGTAGCCTTTTATTTTGCAATTTTTTTCCCCCACAAAAGTCACCCTTAAGCCATACCCACTGATAGGTGCAATCTGGGTATGCCTACCATTTGCTGCAGAACACATTGCAGGGCTTATTTCTCATTATCCTGTGATGTCTTCACTTTTTCATAATCCCAGTCATGCCTACATTTTGTCACACTGTTTTTACTTCTTAATTGTAAAGCTTGGCAGATTAATTGTTATGGGTATTGTTAACAATATTTTATTGTTTATATTGTTTAAATATTATTGTTATTTGTTGTTTCTCATAAGAGTTTCTGTCATATTTGATGTTTTCAGTACAAATTTGCCCTGTCAGTAAAAATATCATGGTTTGCCAGTAAAAATAAGTTATGAGAGGTTGGTAACCTGACTTACAGGTATTCATGACTGAGCCTGGGTTCACACATGTGCGGTGCGAATTGAAGCTCAGGTTTCACTGGGAAGATAAAAATCAGTTGTTCAGAGATTCCTCTGCGTTGTAGCTGCGGATCAGTGAGCAGGGAGAGAAGGGGGAGAGGGGGAGGTGTAGTGAGGAGATGGAGAAAATCCATGTTCAGAATGCAATGCATCTGCGAATCAGATGCGTTCCCATAGAAGATAATGGGCTTGTAATTCGCACCCCAATGCCCAGAAAACGCACACGTTTTTTGTGCAATGCGCAGTGTGAATGCAACGCACATATGTGAACCAGATGCATTCATATGAATGTATTTTACAATTGGATGCGGTGTAATGCCCCGTACACGCGGTCGGATTTTCCGACGGAAAATGTGTGATAGGACCTTGTTGTCGGAAATTCCAACCGTGTGTAGGCTCCATCACACATTTTCCATCAGAATTTCCGACACACAAAGTTTGAGAGCAGAATATAAAATTTTCCGACAACAAAATCCGTTGTCGGAAATTCTGATCGTGTGTACACAAATCCGATGCACAAAGTGCCAGGCATGCTCAGAATAAATAAAGAGATAAAAGCTATTGGCCACTGCCCCGTTTATAGTCCCGACGTACGTGTTTTACGTCACCACGTTTAGAACGACCGGATTTTCCGACAACTTTGTGTGACCGTGTGTATGCAAGACAAGTTTGAGCCAACATCCGTAGGAAAAAATGCATGGATTTTGTTGTTGGAATGTCCGAACAAAGTCCGACCGTGTGTACGGGGCATAAGTCGCATGTAATTCGCATAGGTGTGAACAGGGCTTAAAGGTATGTCTTTTGGCTTTTGGGGTAGAGCTTGGTTGGGTTTGATAAGCATAGCGATAGCTTCTTTAACCACTTCAGCCCCGGACGATTTTACCCCCTTCCTGACCAGAGCGTTTTTTGCGATTCGGCACTGCGTCGCTTTAACTGACAATTGCGCGGTCATGCGACGTGGCTCCCAAACAAAATTGACGTCCTTTTTTTCCCACAAATAGAGATTTCTTTTGGTGGTATTTGATCACCTCTGCGATTTTTATTTTTTGCGCTATAAACAAAATAAGAGCGACAATTTTGAAAAAAAACGCATTATTTTTTACATTTTGCTATAATAAATATCCCCCAAAAAAATATAAAAAAACATTTTTTTTTCCTCAGTTTAGGCCGATCATATTCTTCTACATATTTTTGGTAAAAAAAAAATCGCAATAAGTGTTTATTAATTGGTTTGCGCAAACGTTATAGCGTTTACTAAATAGGGGATAGTTTTATGGCATTTTTATTAATAATTATTTTTTTACTAGTAATGGCGGCGATCAGCGATTTTTATTGTGACTGCGACGTTATGGCTGACACGGGGAATGGGGAGATGCTGTTTACAACTCCGTGAGGCGATCGCGGGTATCCCCGCGGCGATCGAGTCCGCGGGACCCGCGACCCGACTCACGGAGCTCCCGGCCGGCGGCACGCACGCAATGGCACGGCGGGGAATTCAAATGGACGTACAGGTACGCCCATTTGCCCAGCCGTGCCATTCTGCTGACGTACATCGGTGTGCGCCGGTCGGGAACCGGTTAAGGTATAGTGTGCAGTTGTCTGTTCATTGTGAGTCCTGCTTTCACATGAAATTAATAAATTTTACCCAGATAGATATGGGCAGGGTGTGTCACTTAATTAATTAAGTGAGGGTATTGGCATAGAACTTAGACACCTTTCACTCGGAGTAGCAGGTGGACCTTTGTGAGATCAGGAGTGTATCCAGGGTCCCTAGGAGACTGGTCAGCATCAGTAAGGGGCAAGTGAGGATGGTGATACAACAATCATATATAAAGTTACACAGCCCATATCTAGGAAGTTGGCCCACACATCATGACATGCACATTATAGTCTGGATCACAGCAGTTACAGAGTGTCATGATGGGGAGATCCACAAAATAGTAAATGCAAAACATTATGAAACCAGAGAGACAGCACGTTGGCACACAGGCACCCAAAAACAGGAAATGATCTTTCAGGGTGAGAACCCCTTCCTTATGTGAGATCCCAACTCTGATTTCAGAACCGGGTTCTCACTGCAAAACATCAGTAATTTCTTTGCACCGGTTTTCAGGTATCTATCTGCCGCGGTGTTGTGTCTCTGGGTTCATACCATTTTGTATTTGCTGTTGTGCTTTTCTTCATGATGCCACTCTGTAATTTATTTCATTGAGCCAGATTATAGTGTGCTTCTGTTAAGTATAGTGGTTTAGATGGTGAGATCTGCTGTACTTATCTATTTGTACTGTAATATATACTTTCTATGCTTTTAAATTTACCAATTTCACAATCAATGCAATGAGATCGGAACAGGCAGAGAACACACGGAAGAAGGGTTCTATACGGTCACTGCATACTTCTGGGTTCACGTAAATCCAAACTGGCAGACCCGTAGCTGTTCAGGGATGCTAAAACAAGTGTGGTGGCAGCTGGGAGACGAATGTCAGCTGCAGAAAATGAAATGTGCACATTGGAGGGGAAATCCCACTAACCTAAAAAGCTGACTGTGTTTTCTTGTTGTAGCCATGGCACCAACCTCTAGAGGCCTAATGGTGACCCCCAGAGTCAGGGAGAGCTGACATTCATCTTCACAGTGTGGGTTAGGCATAGTGGGTGTGGTGTAGTTAGGGCGTTGGGCGCCAGACACTTTAAGAATGCAAAAAGAGATTTATTGTGTAACGTGGACAATCCGCGCTACCCCCAGTGAATACTAATGAAAAAACAATATATAAAAATATATATAAAAAATGCAGTGGGTTTTAGTATTAAGTGATGGTGCTGCAATCAACGAAAAAAAAACTGGAATATTCAGCTTGAAAGTAGGTGTAATGTAAGAAATAGATGCGCAACCCAAACAAAAGAAAGAAAATCAAATGTGTGCAAAAAGAGACACAAATTAGTGCATTAGATGTCCTGTTAGAACAAATCAACCAAATGAGAACAAATACCAGCAAAATAATGTCAAAAGGAATTAACATAAATTCAGCCTGTGCTGAAATAAAAACATGTACTAGCAAAGACATGGAAAAAGGTCCATAAAGTGTTCTATAGTGTCCAATAGAAGTAGATTTTAGGTTGAAAACCCCCAATAAATCCTTTTCTGAATGCAGTCCCACATGATAGCCAAAGGATGATAAGGAATGCTGGATGGCCGCTTACCAGAACCGTAGGACCTCTGCTACGGAGGTCTGATGGGCACAGACAGGAGGAAACACTCAGGCAAGGGCAGTAGATTCAAATGTCCGTCCAAATCCTCTCCTCCACCGGTAAGACCAGGTTCCGCTATGCTCTGTGGGACCCACGTTAGCGAGTAGGAATGGGGGCTTTCAAAAGATGAGTCATAGGAACAAAAAAGAGGGCTTCATAGTGCAGTCCATTTTAAAATAGGGATTTTATTAAAACACTGACATGCACAAAAAAGGCAGGCACTTCAAAGCGAAAAAACAACACAGCCGCGGCTCACGCCAGTTGGCTGGTACGCGGTGACGTCAGATCCCCTTTATAGACCTTTTTCCGTGTCTTTGCTAGTACATGTTTTTATTTCAGCACAGGTTGAATTTATGTTAATTCCTTTGACATTATTTTGCTGGTATTTGTTCTTATTTGGTTGATTTGTTCTAACGGAACATCTATTGCACTAATTTGTGTCTCTTTTTGCACACATTTGATTTTCTTTCTTTTGTTTGGGTTGCACATCTATTTCTTACAAAAGAGATTTATTGTCTCTTAACAGAACTAGGGAGAGAGGGTTAGGGCCTAAATACTTAGGCAGATGCAAAATACTCAGAAACAAAAATAGGAATAGAAGAACAGTTATACAGTTTAAGGCCCTTTAAGCTGAATTGCAGCAAACTGTATCTGTAGACCGCTGTCCCCTATATAAACTGATCTGGTAACTTCAACTTCAAAACAGATCACAACTCACAGTATCCCATTGTAGATCACCGAGCTTCCAGTCTTTCACTAGGCTCTTCAGATCCCAGCCACCACTGGATCCCTTGAGCTCCTTTACAACTATCCCGCTGTGGCTTCTGAGTGTCACCCACACTGTCCCACAGGGTCCCTGACTTGGCTCTTCAGATAACCTGCTAAATCCTCTGCAAGCGTCACCCACACTGTCTGACTGACTGACTTGGCTATGCTGAAGTTTTCCCAACTTCTTCACCATCCCCAGCTAGTGAAAAAAGCTGCTCTGGTACTTCTTCAGTCTCTCCGCAGAACCTGACCTCTGATAACAGTAGAGATTGTCCCTTGTTGGCAACTGCATCCCCTTTACCTCTGACTCTGGTTCTCGATCTTTCCTTCACCTGTGGCAACTACTTGGTTCTCCAGCCGGCAGAACCCCCTGCAACTTGGTTGGGCTCCAAGCCTGAAGCCCCAACCCCATGCTACTTACTTCCAACCTGGATAGGCCTCAGACTGCCTAGCAGCCAGGTGCTCCGGGATAGGCCTCAGGCTTCTGGCCTAGCAGCCGTCCAGGTGGCACCGAACCTCGATCACCTGACCCCTCTCCCAGCATGCCAAGGGCAAAGAAATCCCTGCCAATTGGCTGAGACAACCCATCTACTCCTAGTCCAGATTTACTAAGCCCTTGTCAATCTAATGCCACAGGTAACAATGCCACCTAGTGGCAGAAGAGAGAGGTGCATCAAACCCAGATTTAGGAAAAGATCTGTGGATCTCCCTAACAATCAGCCAGGCTGGTACCACCAAGCAAACTAAATTTGTTAGTAACCCTGCCTAACACCAGGGTGCTACATCATGTATACCACATTCTACTATTTTGCTGTTGTCATCTGCTGGAGACTGCACTCTGCATGCACTACTCTGTGTAAAATGGGTGTTTACTTTAACTTCACTACTTATTCAGAGAGTCACTTCCAGCTTATTCTCCGGTTATGGCTATTGTGTCCTTTGTGTTTGTATCCTGAACTAAACATTGATTACCTGGCTACTCAACCTGACTTGTTTTTTTATCTCCTCTGTCTGATACTTTCCTTCTGACTTTGAGCTTACCTTACTATTAATCCTGTCTTTTGATTTTTTTTTACTACGTTCTAATACAGGGGTAGGCAACCTTAAAGAGGTGGAGATCTACCTGAACAACATGAGAGAAGTAAAAGATCACAAGGACAGTGTCGCCTCCTTGCACCTGATTTAAAACTCTAATTGCTGTACTACCATGTCGCAATTGCGTGCATTGCATGGCAATCATGGGTTTAAATCAGGTAGTGAGGAGGCAACATATCCTCACTACCTGTCAACACACACTCGGATCGCTTTTCAGAGAAGCAGCAGTGCCTGTGAATGAGCCCTTAGTTGCATTCAGCAGCGACCCCTTAGGGCTCGTTCACATGTAATGTTGGAGGGTAGTAAAACAGCAGGATATAATAGAAGTCTATGGCTAAGTGCAGTAAACCCGCAGGAAAGCTGCAGGTACACTGCACTGTACCCACGGTGCAGGTAAACCACAGCACATCATTGTGAAAGCAGCCATATACTTTTCTGCCCAGTGTATTGCTTCACACTGACCCAAAGATCTTTTCTTTCCTGCTGCTGGCACCACTCTGGGGGCCGCTAGACAAGATAAGAGGTGGACTGCAGTTGGTATCACTCTACATGGGACAGGAGCCAGCACTACAGAGGGGACATCGGCTTATGCATCTCTTGCTCCCTACTACAGCTTCAACTTTACAAGTAGTCCCTCTGCATTGCACTCTGTTTGATACTCCTGAATAGCGGGTCAGCAAGCCCAGACCACAATCTACCAGTCACCTGGCCATGATTTACTGGTAGATTGCGATCTACAGGTTACTGACCCCCGTTCTAATATTACTCACTACTGCCCTGTGGTTGATCTCAGACCCTATGATGCAGATTTATGGACCAGCTAACCTTTGTCTTTACATTACCGTATAAAGATGTGCTGTTTTATCCTACTTAAACTGGTTAAGGCCCAGAAGGAGCAGGAACATTATGCACTGGTATGTGTGATGTACTGTAGATTGTTTGTGACCACTATAACACATGAATTGATGTACATTTGAATGACAGGAGGCTTTATACCACACAATGGATTAATAACTTTAATAATGCACTACAAATGATCAGCTAAATTCACTGTTTTTTTACATGTTCATGTACACTATATGCGTATGGTCTTTTTATTTACTAAACAAGCCTAGTAGTTTACACTATAAAGATCATGTGATCTTTTCTTTGTGGTGCTGAGCTTGCTAGTGAGTTTGGCGGTTCTCATCTATTCATCTGCATGCTGGATTCTTTCTGAGTGGTGTGATCTAACTTTTGGCTGAGCTAACCCCTGATGTATCACATGCTTTCTAAATCTCCTATAATCTGGGATCTAAAATTTTGCTGAGAAGCTGAGTTTTGCTTATGCGTGGTGGTGGAATTTATTAGGAGCACACATACCAAGTTTATGGTTGCACTCTTTTATTGGTGATTTATATTTTACATATGGACTCACAGTAGATATGATTTAATGGGCACAGTAGACTTATATGCTCTTTTATGATTCAAGATTTGTGCACTTTATTATTGAGCACAACACATGTGATTTATGAATTTTGTTACACATTTGTTTTTGGGTGTGTATTTGAGTGCAGCTGTGTTGGGTATTATTTTGTCAAATGTTTAATGGTAGGAAGATTTAGATATGAAAGTTAGTCCCAGTGAAGAAAATAACCAGAAATACCAAGATCATCCCCAGAAGTTTTATAAATAATTTAGCATTGTTATTTAAGACAGCTGTTCTTATGCCACACACATCTTTGCTAGTCAGCATTCATTCTGCTGCTGCTTTCTAGTTTACAACTACTGGTTCAGCTTTAATGCTTCCTGTGTTAGCTTCTTGCTCTTTTAACTTAGGTCATAATGTATATGTTATTTATCAGTGGGGTTTTTGCTTTTTCTTGCTTGACAAGACATCCAGCAATATTTTCCTTACATTAATTATTTCACACTTTGCATCGGGACCTTTGCAAAATAGATTTTCCTTTGTACAGATAATGGTGTTTTATTCAGTTATAATTTCCAAATGACAGGTTCTCTTTATGGAATCAAATATTATAATGACAACTATAATATGTCATAGTTAAACTGAATAAATTGAGCAGTTCATATGTGAACCTAGGCTGTTCATTTACCGGTACATGACAAATCTAAGGAAAATTCAAGCTATTATGCCTTTAATGACAAGCAAATGTTTATCATAAAATAATTATGTCAAACAAATGTCATTAAAGGGTGTACCTTTCTGTTATGGTGATAAAGATCGCAGTATATAAATCAGTGTTCCTCATGACCTCTGACTCCCTTTTAATCGTCTTACAAAAAAAAAAAAAAAAAAAAACAACAGCTATTATATTGTTTTTTTCACTATAGGGTATACACATTTATTCTGTTCAGATGAAAAAACTGCTAACCCAAAAGAAATTATAAACATTCTCATGTGTTAGTTATTCATAAAGATGCTGTGCAGTAGTGGAATATTAATGTACCACTAGGTTACTGATGAACAGAATCTAAAGCTGGTATGGATAAAAAAAAAAAGTATATACTAAGACTAATTGAAAAGTTTTTTTTTCTTAGCTTATTCCCATAGAACCTGAAAGTATGCTTTCCTTGATGCTTTGTGGAGCCTATCGATCTATATATTCATATCATGAAAATAATACCTTAAAAAAGTTGTCAAAATAACCCAAGGCTTAGTGTACAATAAGAAGTGCAGGGGATTTGTGCCAGATACAGATAGGGAAATAGGATTACATTAATTAAAGTTTTTTAAAGTTAAAAAACCTTAGCATAAATTTTCGGATATTTTATAATTCTACAGATGTTACAAAGTACAGTAGAGCATATATAACTTTAACTAATGTCCCATAGATAATGCATTCTTCTTCCAATTCCTATATGCTGGAACAAAATTGTGACATGCAGTGAGGAGCAAGAAGCAGCTCTATTTTTTCAAATTATCCCAATTGTGATTGGATATTTGAAGTCCACACAGGTTCGCGTCAACTTTTGTCACTTCTTGCCCAGAGTAACCCCATAAGACTACATTTCTGCTTTATGTCCACAGAACAATACTTAAACAAAATTAGTAGTATTTTAAGGCTGCCATTTCCAAACTCTCTATTAAAAATGTTGCTTGCCTGGTTGTAATGCTTTTCAAGTGGTTCCAGTACTTTCTGTGTCACTAACCCACAACAAGTATGCAGATCAGGTGTTTTTACTTTGCACTTACTTTTGCTCCTGCATACTTCCTCAAGGTCACTGCACTAAAACCAGAGACAACCTGGCAGCAAGCATTATCAAACGGTGGTCAGCAATAGGTCATAATAAATCTCATAGTATGAGTTTCCTTAGCACTTATACAAATAGACTTATACTTTTGGGCATTAAGAAATGCTTCATAAAACTTGTGTAGGTATGTGTAACCTAACCTTGCTCTATCGATATAACATGGTCTGCCAGAAATTATGCTGTGAAGATTCCAGATTTCTGAGTTAGTGGTGGAAATGTTCTAGAAGTATCTTCTTTTGTAGCTCTATATTTTGGGAAGAGAAAGTCCTTGGGAAGCCCTCCCTCCTTGTAAAAGGTTCTAGGGAAGGTGTCCCCCATTGGGAAGGCTGTTTTTAGGCCCCAGGGCTGGAGTCCTGGCCTGGAGGCCACTTGGGCCTAAGAAGAGATTTTTCAGCTAGAGTCATCATCCGGAACAGAGTTACACCAAAACCTTTTCTTTTGTGGCTGAGGTACCCAAAAACGTTCTCTGGGAGGCTGCTGGATGCTGAAACACACTCATAAATGCTATCTAGAAAGCTGTAGAGCCCCCTTTGAGTTTAAGTTATTCCACCTCCTTTTATCCTTCTATCTAACCAATTTCATGAGTGGACCTTCTACCATCTAGGATTGTCTAGGAATGTCATATGGAGGAGTCCCTTGTGTCTTCTCTAAGTGGAGGCACTAGAGACTTCAGGATGCTAAATGTAACAACTCCCAATTAGAAAGGCTAAGAATGACTTGTCACACAGGTACTGCTACAGCTATAGAATGTAATGGCTTCAAGATGAAGGCAATTTCACATGACCCCCTATGAACAACTGTTACACTTGTCAATGCCTATATAGCTTTAGACAGCTTTATTAAGCATTTTTAAGTGTTTTAAGCTCTTCTGATGGCAAAGCAAAGTCTAAACCAAACAAAGCAGAGGACTGGAAATAGAAATACCAAATAGATAACACCAAAGACATGCCTTCATCGTCATTCACAGTGACTTGCATTATCAGCACTGTAACAGCCCAGTGGACATTTTTATCATTGCAAAGTGATACTGGTGCTTGAGTAAACATTCAAGTATACACATAGACTGGCACTGTTTTTCAGTTGTGCCGAAGCATGAAAAACACCGTGAAATTATGCCCTTATGTATAAAACTTTAAAGCAAAGCCATGCCCTTATATGCAATCTATTGTGGAGAGACACCCGAATTCTAGTGGTTAAATATACTTCACAATGCATTTAAATCCAGCATAAGCCAAATTAATCACACTCAAAAAAAGAAAAGGGGTACTTCAGGATTTCACATTGTACAAAAAGATAAATGAAATGTGTAACAATACAGGCTACGGTAAGAAGGAACAACAGCAATCAAAAAGCCACTAAACTGAATCAATGCACAGCAATTAAAACAAAAGGTATTCAAGTGACTTTTTCCATCACATGTCACAAATGTAAAAAGTTTATTCACCCATAGCAGAATGGAAATACAGAACTTCTGCTGTATAGTGCAAGTATTCCCTAATATTTTAGAGCAATTTATTCTAAACTGCATAAAGCAAATTCACATTTTCTAGCCCCTTGTTTTTAAGAGGGTTTCAATATTATGATAAGTCCCCCTCCAACAAACCGCCACATCCACCAGGTCAGAAATGTTGGGATGAGACCCTTGTCCCCATCAACATGAGGACAGGGTGCTTTGGCAGGATGGGGTCTCTGGCAAGGTTATCTCCCCATGTTGAAGGCATGTGGCTTGGTATGAAGCCACCTTAAAAATTCAAACCAAATCCCTATCTAGGATAAGGATCTGTTATGAATTTTTAGGGGGACCTAGCACCCTTTTTCTTTGTGTTTTGAAAGGGGGATCCTCTCAAAATCCACACTAGGTTCTTATCCAGGCATGCAACCTAGGTGGCAAGGAATGGTGAGGGCAGCATGTGTGTGCCCCCCCAGAGAGGGTTCTGATATGAATTTTCAAGAGTTACACTATTCAAAAAGATAGCATTTGGTCCCCTGAAACCCATACCGGACCTTTAACCTAGACGGGATCTGGTTGGGGAAAAAACAAAAAAAGCATAGCACCCCCCCCCCCCCCAAATCCATACTCTTACCTGAACAAGCAGCCTGGATGGTCAAGAAAAAGAGTGTCAGCAAACATGCAGCCCCCTTCCTGAACCATATCAGACAATATGAAGGTAAATTGGGTATCTGGCACTCCAGGAGGCAATGCCCTTAGTTTGTAATAATGTATATTTGATTAGTCAGTCTTTAGGTGAAAACAAAGTTGAACCACGGTAAGGGGATGATTTAAAAGAGTCAGCCATTCTCAGACTGAATTCCACAGGCTTCTCACATGATCCAGGTAGCTAGGAAAGGTTTTGGTGTGATGTTGTGCTGAATCTTCAAAAAATGTAAACAGTAAATAAAACACACAAACCATTAAAAATATTTTTGAACCCCCCCCCCCCCCCAAAAAAAAGACTCATGATATAAATCCAATATCGATCACAATGTCCAGCAATGTGCTGTAAACTGTAAACTGACCTGCACACAATGGTCCTCCTCTGTAGCACTCCTATTGCAAATGACAGTTCCCAGGCCAGCTGCTAAATGTAAACAAAGTGGCCAGTGATGCTTTGATCTAATTGTAAATGTGGTTGGAAACTGTCATTTGTAATGGTTATAATTAGTGGTGCACCGAAAATGGTGTTTTGGCATTTTGCTGAAAGTAAAAAAGGTCCTGATAAGGCGCCGATAATTGCGCATGTGCAGTAGCAGTGGCACTTTCCCCGCGGTTGGGACTCAGGAGACGGGAGCATACAAGGCTGCACTGGAAAGTGGGCACCGTCCCTACTGGATGGCTACTACTATTATTTGCCAGTGAGCATTGCCACTGGAGATCTTTCCAACTCTCTCTCAGAGAGTGTCAGTGTCGATAATCATTTCCCATATTCCTGTATGTTGTGTTCTTTAAGATGCACATCCAAGAGTCTTTTAAAAATATCCATACTCCCCGCTGCCACCACCGATTGTGGAAGAGAGTTCCACAGCCTTATTGCCTTGTGTCCTCTTACACTCCCTGAGACTGAATCAGTTTTATCCTATGCTGGGATCACCATTGAGGTATTTGTAAATCTCTGTCATATGTAATCAAAGAGAGAAGGAAACCCCATGTTTGCATCTTTTGGTGTATAATTCCTTCGGCCTACCATTTGGACTGGAGAGATCAGTCGCCTTTGATTGCACCTGACCACATCAGCTGATTAGCGCACACACATGCACTCTAGCGGAGGATATCATCTGCAGGAGAGCTGTATCTATCCGGACTCGGCGGAGTGGCTCGCATACCTGTACATTTGCAAGGGACTGTGAACGGAGACCTGTGAGGTCTGTGAGTACACCTGATACCATATGATACACCTGATACCACCACACTGAAACATTAATGTACACAGTTACACTTGTGACAGGCTGATATTACCTGAGTGCTGCGGGAATCTCCCTGTCCTAATATGTGTCCTAATATGTGTCTCTACATTGTGTGAGCGGTAGTCTTTTTCGGTGTTGTGGACTGAGATCCCATTCATAAACAGCAGTATACCCTGCAGTTCACATATCACCGTATCATCTCTATCTCTCCCTCATTCCCATACAGACAGCCTTCACTAGGTCAAAGCAGTCGGGACTGTTTATTTTCAATCGCTGATTTACTTAACTGTGTTACCAGTGATTATTAATTGGACATCAGAGGACTTTAGAGCCTATTTTGATAACAGTGTGTTCACTTAGTCAATGACTTCTTTGCTTTGCATTGACTGACTGACCTATAGCTGTGCGGGTGTTTTATGGGTTTAGCAGGTTGCACGAGTTATGCAAGTCATTGTACCCTTGTTTCATCATGGGGCAGTGCATCACAGGCCCATTGTGGCTTTAAGGTGGAGCACTGCACCCATTAGGAGCAGGTTCAACTTGGTCCCTGGCTGGTTGGCTTAGAGACAATTTTTAGGGGGGTGTTTATATTGGAGAGGGTGGGCTCAGCTCCCTGCTGGGACTGCATCCCTCCACCCCTCAGGTGGTTATGAGGGGTGGTGTATTTTTCTCCACTCAGGGCAAGGTATTTGGGTGAGTTTAAGTAGGGGTCTTATGGGAGGTTATGGGGAATGTAGGGGTATCCACTGTATTTTGTATAGTGTTATGTAATAAACCACATGTAGTTAACTCAGTTGGGAGTGTAGAGTCTCATTGTTTGTTGTTTTGTTTTTGGTTCATAAATCACTATTATGTGTCGCTTCTCCAGCAAGAATAAGTGTAGGACCAATCGTCCCGCAAGGCCAACATGACCAAAAATCAGTAATCTAACAGTTGTAGGAAAAGGTGAGATTCAATTCAATCACATAAAGAAAACACATAAATGTTCCTTCGCAATTAGCACGAAATACAATTGCTAATGGCCATTTAGCCTTTGAGACTATAGAGAAAGAATCTGGCTTTGGAGTCCTGGGGAGCATTCCAGCCACCCCTAATGGGATCACACTGTGGCTGAAGCTCTTACCCCCCTTGCTTGAGGCCAAATTAAACCTGATTAATTACACTCTCATAGGCTATGCCAAGGCATATATCACACAGTATATGAATAGGTGGAAAGCGGAACATCTTGTGTTAACTAACAACAATCCCACCTGTGTGGACAGGACATCCTCAGAGATGAATGGATTCGCAAAGGTGTGGGCCTAAGCCATCCTCCTCGGAGAGCGAAAGGAGAGTAAAGAAGAAAAGTAAAGAAAGGAAAAAAAGAGAAAGAAAAGAGAGAAACCGACCAGGGAAGCGCTGGTGGGAGAGAGGTAGAGTTGGAGTTGGAAAGTAACTTGATCTTAATGAAGGTGGCCCATGGATCCCAAACGTGTTCGAATTTCTCTGTGCGGTTCAGGAGTACGCTTGCTACCTTCTCTTGTGTCATAATCCAGGAAATGTTTCTCTTTGCCAATAGTGCGGATACAGTTGGCTTTTTCCAGGCTTTGGCCAGAGTTAGTTTGGCACCTAAGAGGCTGAATAAAATCAAGCGTTGCGTACTTCTGGACACTGCTCTGACTGGAAAGTTTAGAAGAGCAATTAGGGGAGATGTTGGGATGGGGGCTTTGATAATCTTATGTATCCAGAAGAAGACTTTGTTCCAGAAACTCCTTATTCTGGGGCATCCCCACCACACATGTAACATATCTCCTCCAAGGTCACACCCCAAAAAGCACAGGGGGGAAGTCATCGGATACATCTTGGCTAATCTTGTGGGAACATGATACCACCTGGAGAGGACCTTTATGCTAGCTTCCACAAGGTTGGAGTTAAGAACGCCTTTGTAGGATTGAAAAAAGTTTTTATTGCAAGTTTACAATTTTCATTGTTGGGAGTCCTCCTCCCATGCCAACATGAAGGAAGTCTTCGAGTGAGTGGATGAAAGTGCCCTGTATATTATTGTGATTCTTCCCCTCTGCTCATCAGCCTGGCCGCACCATTGTTCGTATGATGTAATCCGGGGACTATCCGTGTGTGCCTTCCATTTTTTGTGTAGGAAGTTCGAGATCTGTGCATAGCGAAAGAGTTCTGACTGAGGCATGTCCAGTTCATTAATATACTATGCTTTAGGGTGAGGGCCCATGGGTCTGAGGAAGTGTCCTATTCTATACATTCCTTTATCAATCCACCATCTTAAAGCTTTTACATTTAGCCCTGGTGGGAAGGCTGGGTTTTGGAATAAGTGTTTTAGTGGGGCAATGGGTGATGTCAGCTGCGTGTTGTCTTTAAGCTCATCCCATAGGGCAAAAGAGTGGGAAAGTGTTGGGGACAATATAGCGCGTCTCAATTTTTTATGGCACCACAATAGATAATCTAGGGTGTGGAGTGGAACCGCCTGGCGTTCAATGTGTTCCCAATCAGGTAATTCCCAGCGGGAGTAAATTGCTGAGCTCTGAGCTAGTTGAGCCGCCTGGAAATACCAAAATAAGTTCGAGAGGCCCAGGCCACTCTTCTCCCTTGGCCAGAATAGGACCAATTTCAAAAGCCTGTGGCCCCCTCCTCCCCAAATGAATTTAATAATTTTGCTATGGAATTGTTTTAGATGAGCCTTAACCAGGGGGATAGGAAGTGCTCCAAAGTAGTATAAAATGCAGGAGTAGTGTCACTTTTATTGCATTGATTCTGCCCAGCCAGGAAAGAGATAACTGCAACCACCTGGAGAGATCGGCCTTTAGTTTGTGGAATAGCAGGGGGTAGTTAGCTTGATAAAGGAGTTCCATGTTGGAGGTCAGCTTAATCCCCAGGTACGTGATGGACTTGTCGCTCCATGTGAATCAGAAGCCCTCCCTAATCCTGGTGAGCAGAGAATCTGGAAGATTAATGTTGAGTGCCTGGGATTTACTGTAGTTGACTAAAAGCCCAGAGGCTTTCCCAAAGTCATCTAAAAGTCGGCATATGTTAGGGAAGGATATCAGGGGAGAAGAGACGAAGAGGAGAATATCAGCTGAGAAGGGATACAATGTCAATCGCTTGGCGGATTTGGTCTGGGCCCTGTCTCCCAGGGATGAAGCCAGCTTGGTCCTTATGGATGTATAGGCTGATAAAAGAGGACAAGTGGTCTGCAAGGATCTTAGTTAGAATCTTCAGGTCATTATTTATGACCAAAATCGGTCTGTAGTTACAAATCAAACTAAGGTCTTTCCATGGTTTGGGGAGAACAGTAATATAAGCTGAGTTACTGGAGTTGTCTAGAGGGTCTCCTCGTCGCAGTGCATTAAAGAGCAAGTGTCGTGGAGAACGTTTTGTAATAAGGGATAGAGAATCCGTCCGGGCCAGGAGCAGATTGTGACTTTAGGTTTTTGATAACCGTGCATACCTCTTCCGACAAGATAGGGGCTTCTAATTTCACGCAATGTCTATCTTCTAATCTGGGAATCTGAATATTATCCAGGAACTTGTCCACCGCGTTTTGGGAAGGGTTGCTCGCCTCTGCTATACAGTGCTTTGTAGAAGGATTGGAATTCCTCCATAATACGCTGTGGGTTCTGGGATAGAGTGCCACCCTTAATTTTATTTCTGAGGAGAGCAAAGGAACGAACTTTCGGTGTGAGCCTACCTGCGAGCATAGAACCTATCCTATCTCCTTGGCAGTAGAATCGGGCTCTATTCCAACGCAACAATTTCTCAGCTTTTGTAGTTAAGGCCAAATTCAGGGCCGTGCGGGCAGAGTCAAGATGTTCTATAGAGACAGATCTGGGATTTGCTTTATGTTTTCTTGCTAGAGTAGAAAAATCTTGTTCTAATTTTGATATTTCGTTTCTCCTAGCCCTGTGTATTTGGGAGGCTATTTGAATGAGTTTTCCCCTGATTATGGCTTTATGAGTCACCCAGAGGCAGGAAGCTGTAGTGTTTGGGACATCATTTGTGAAAAAATTTTCGATTGCGCTTTCAATTACTTTTGTTCTGATCGGGTCACTCAAGATGGATTCATTTAGTCTCCAGTGACCGGGTGACTGTCGGCCCAAGGGGCGCTGCAGAGTTAGGAAGACCATGGAGTGATCCAACCAGACTGAGTCTCTAATGTATGATTTGGAGGCCAGAGGAACCATAGCTGTGGGAATGAATATGTGCTCAATCCGAGCAAAGGAGCTGTGAGGACTAGAGTAATGAGTGTAATCTCACATTGTCGGGTTGATTTCCCTCCAGATGTCAACAAGGCCGTGATGAAAAATGAGTTTAGCAATACGTAAACTTTGTTTAGTGGGTCTAGTGAGGCGTCTGCCCGGAGGGCGGGATTTGTCTAGGCCCTGATCAAAAGCAGTATTGGAGTCACCTCCAAGTATTATCGTACCTTCCAATAAGGGTGTTAGGGTCTTCAGCATAGATTGAAAAAAGGGGAGTTGGCCCTTGTTAGGGGCGTAGTATGAAAGGAAAGAATAGGTATGGTTATCCAGCTCCCCAATAATTAAAATGTACCTGCCCTCTGGGTCCTTATGTTCCGATTTAAGGAAAAATTTGCATTTGTGGGAGAAGAGAATGCCCACCCCTTTTGTTTTGTCATCTGCATTGGCTAGGAAAAAGGCAGGGAATTTGGAGTGTAGAAATGTCGGGGAGTAGCGTTTAGGGAAGTGTGTAACTTGTAGGAGGGCTACGTCCATTTTTTGGGAGTGAAGTTATTGCAGGACTTTTCACCTTTTGACCGAGGAGTTTAAGCCATGAACATTGTGGGTCACCACATTCAGGGGGTGCAACTCTGGGGGGTTATCAGCCATAGAGTAGAGGGGGGAACCATATCAGCACAACAAGGGCACTTACCGTTTCCTTTCCACAAGCTACAAAGCGTTCATCCTGCAAGATGACGGCTTCCAACTTTTCTGGTGTGAGATGAAGAGCTCTTCCCAAGTCGGTCACTGCAAAAAAACAAAAGTTAGAAAGATACAGGTGGAAGGAAGAAAAGAGAGAGGGGAGAGAGCCGAAAAACAAGAGAGTTTCCCGGGGAGTGGAGGATATAGGGTCTTCCATCTTTAAGGTGAACCAAAGAAAGGATCCCCTCCGCGAAGAGGGGAGCATTCTTGTCGAGAGAAGGGTGTAGTACCTGTTCTACATGACAGGGTGGGGTGCGTGAGCACTCAAAACAAACATATAACTGGTTGCCTAGTGCCTGCAAACATATCAAGTACCAATATAGACAATAGCATTAAAGGGAAAAAGAAAAAAAAAAGGGGGGGGGATAAAAAACAAAAAACATACCTAGAACCATAGCCTATATCAGATAAACTTCCTGAGTCCTATGAAGAAGGTAGCGAGGGACGGGAGAGGGGAATAGACAGGGAAGGGTGGTGGGGAAAGGACAGGTATGGGGAAGGGAAAATCTGGGGGAGGGGTGGTGGAGAGGGGAGGGGGGTGGAGAAGGCATTGAAGCCAACGTACTCCAGCTAGGTGATCAGGGGCAAGCAGAGCACGAAATGGAACCAATCCTCTCCCTCCACCCCCACCCCAGTCAAAGTGACAAGTTCTGTGAAACGGATGAAAACCAAAATAATGAGCCCTTAGGGGCGAAAACGCCTGAGTCCGTCTGAACTGAGGCAAAAAAGGTGCACACGGGTTCAATGTAGCTCAGTGAGATCAAAAAGGAGACTGAGCTGTCCCTGTATTTAGGGAAAAAGAAAAAGGAGGTCCAGGAGATCCGAGCATCTCAGGGTGGAGGCGTTTCCTTGGACTTCTTGGATCTGGTGGTCTCCTAGACTGTCTGTAGAGGGCTAGTAGGTAGCTGTCTTTTTGATAAGTTGGGAGCCTGTCCAGAAGGCTGGAGATTCAGGTCTTGTCTGATGAGGCAAAGAAGAGCCACCAATATTTGATTTCTTTTTCTATCAAGATGTTGAGCAGTGGTTTGAGGGCTCTTCTCTTTTGAATGGTGGACGGAGACAAGGCAGCGAAGATTTGGAGCTCATGGCCCTGAAATGAGAGCTTAGATAAGGCTCGTGATTTGAATGATTTCTTCCAGGGTCTGATCCAGCAGGGATTCCGTGGAGGCAGGGGAGATAGGGCCCAGGGCAGCCGTACTCACTGTGAAGCCGAGCAGCTGTGGGTGGGATGGAGCTGTGTCCTGAATGCTGGTCAGGAGATCCGGGGCTGTGTGAGGTGCAGCGGCCGCCATTTTGAGACTCGCGACCCGCTCGTTCTTGGTCCCAAAAGATTGTTTGAGGCTTCTCCTCACTGTCCCCAAGTGCATCGGGGGAGTCAGTGGGGTGTCCGCTGCCTGCGGGGGTGCGATGTGTGCGGAGAGCGGGGGGTGCTCAAAACTCTGGCGGCCTTGGTTGACTGGAGTGGGACGGAGCTCACTGACTAGACGTCCATGTCAGGAGCTGCCGCGCATGCGCCTAGTGGTATCTGTATTTAATAGTCTCTCTCTTCCTGTCATTAAGACAACACACCCCCCTCCCTTTTCTTTTCATCTGTATACTGTATAAGCTGTATGTCCCCCCATTAAAAGACAGACACTATGTGAATTCACTTCCTGTTTCATGTTTTCATCTGAATGTCTCACGGTACTGAAAGGGTCCAAGTGGCTTGCCAAATTAACCAAGGATGGCCGTCCAGAATCAGAATTCCTTTCACTCCCAGGTACTAAAGTTACTCCCAGCACCAAAGGTACTCCCAGGTTCTAAAGGTACCCCCAGTTACTCCCAGGTACTAAAGTTACTCCCATTACTAAAGGTACACTTAATGTCTGTTTCTTGAGTGTCTGCTTCGCTCCTCCTGTTCGGCCACCCTTGTTGAACTTGTCAGCTCCTGCAGCCTTCCTCGGTCAGACTGTCTTTCTCCAGTCCCACTCCTACTGCCACTCCCAGTCTGGCTATTACACCCCCGACCCCTGCTGCCTCTCTCGATCAGGTGATCAGCCTCCCTTTGCACTAATGGGCTCCTTGTCAGGTCCCGCCCCCCCCCCCCGCTCTCCCGATCAGCCGATCAGCTGACTTTCGACATTTGACTTATGATCTCCCGATCCCCGCCACCTCTCCTGGTCAGGTCAGTGTCTCTCCCTCCTTGTCCTGGTCAGTGCTGTCTCTTCCTCTGCTCTCACAGCGTGTCTCTCACACACAGCACCGCTCAGCACAGCATCTCTACCGCCTCCTGTGTCTCACACACAGCACTGCTCAGCACAGGGTCTCTCCCGCCTCCTTATGTCATGGACAACTACTAGAAAAAAAATACAATATACACCATTGATTGATTACATGCTATTTAGAAATAGATTTTCAGTAGTTTGAAACTAGTACTTACTACTACTACTAAACTAACAACAGGGTAGTGCATGCTTAAAATGCTATTTAGAAAGAGATAGCATTCAGTAGTATGTTTTTGTTATACTACACTAACAGGGTATTGCATTTTAAACATGCTACTAGTGGTATTAGTAACATGCTACTGAATATCTCAAATAGCATGCAATCAATCAATGTTGTATGTAGCACTAACTCACGGTGGAGCTGCTAGTTTAAGCAGGTCTGTTACCTTCACTTTGCTTCCCTCTGTTTCACCGGCACCGGGTCTAGGGGTTCCCTTGAGTTTACTGCTAGACGACACATGCACCAACACTGGAGTACGTTTTCAATGCTTTATTGAACAGTTAAACTTTAGGAAGTAGCAGGAAAGAGACGGAAAAGGAAACCTTCAGGAGAAACTCAAATATCTTCTTGCAAAATCTTAGCGACAAATGTCCCGGTAGAATTCAGATAATTATGTGGAATGCGTTCCCCTCATGGGATGCACTCTTTGCTCGTCTGGATAGGCCTCTCTCACCGGTCTAGTAGCCAGTACGCAGCATGTAAAGCAGCTCTAAAGTCTCTGCCACAGACTTATTTGGGGGGTAAATCTGCACGATCCTCTGCCACAGGATGTATCAGATCTTCTGCAGTGAACAGTCATTCACAGTGCCTGAACCTTTAAGCCGAACCTGCGACACTATGCTGTATAATTACTTCTTTTGGATGTGTCCTGCAACCGAGTCACCAGGCCCCTCTATAGACCAGCACGCTGCATGATCTCTCCAAGATGGGTCCTCACCTGGGATCTCCTCGGCTGTCCAGCTTCGTCACACAGGACCGACAGCTCAGAACCATTCCTTGGCCACGGTGGTAGGCCCCAGACAAGCCTCTGGACCCACCTCTGCGCCGTAGCATCGTGGGCCTCCCGATCAGAGGACCACGAGGTAGCTCCTTAACGCATACCTGTCGGCCAGGAGGGCCAGCAGGTGGCTGCAAAACGACCTTACCACAAATACACCCTTCCCAGAATGCAACTCGGAGGACCACCTCCACCGAGCTTGTCTCCGAGACAGAGGAGCATCTATACACTTCGACACGTTGCCCTTCCAACACTGACTAATGGTAACAGCGACACCCACCGGTCAGCACGGAAGCACACACAGCCAAGCTGGAACAGAGCTAACGTCAGCCAAGCTGGAACAGAGGCAAACTTTTAACCTTCCTAACACACAATTTACTAAATTTACCTAATCTGCGGTAGATTGTAAATCTACCAGCGCTACATACTCCCCCCACTACAACAGACGTGGTCCCCAATGTCTGTCCTGAACGCAGTAACAGTAACTCTCAAGCCTGAGAGTAGCATTTGAGTTTCTCATAATTTTAGACAGTTTAAAGACATTATGAGACTTATATCTATAAAACATTATGTTCACAGCCGCGAACAAAACCACAATATAATTTTTTTTTTTTACAACCTCACTAACTAACTAGCTGAAAAGCCTCCCAGCTATACATATGATCCGATGATCCCTGAAAAAGAAACATATTTAAACACACATATATACACACTACACAACACCAGGAGCAAAGCCTCCTTTAAAATGAGACTCTCTTCCTATAATCTGTTATCAAAAAATAATCTTTAGGAGTCCATCCCTATCTCTGAGTGGATTACATCCTTTCTATAAAGAAAGTCCAGCTAGCGAAGATTCTTTGAATTTGAAGACGTCAAGGTGAACATTATATTTTGATCACAAAGGTCTCTTTATACTGACACTAACTAACTAAATTCAAAGTAATGCCCCGTACACACGGTCGGATTTTCCGATGGACAATGTCCGATCGGAGCGTGTTGTCGGAAATTCCGACCGTGTGTGGGCGCTATCGGACATTTTCCATCGGATTTTCCGACACACAAAGTTGGACAGCAGGAGATAAAATTTTCCGACAACAAAATCCGATCGCGTCAATTCCGACCGTGTGTGGCCTGTTCCGACGCACAAAGTGCCACGCATGCTCAGAAGATATTCCGACACGGGACAGCTCGTTCTGGTAAACTTAGCGTTCGCAATGGATACAGCACTTTCGTCACGCTGCAATGTAAAAAATGGTTTAATATAGCGCACTCTCTTCTTCTTTATAATGTGACAAGAATTAAGTAGTTTTGCTGCTCATATTCACACACACTTCTCACAAACTTTTATTTGTGTTTTTTTAGTGGGATTCCCTCAATATATTGTTATTAGTTGTCACATCTGACAGTTTTATATTTTTTATGTTTTTTTTGTTTTGTTTTTAAGCCTTTTTTTTTCTTTAATGTTTGGATTTTTTCCAAGGCTGATCTTTGTTCAATGTTATTTTTATTTTTACTCCAGAATATTTTTGTGTGTGTTTTGTGTGGCAAGTTACCCCAACACCATTGATATCTTTTAATATTTAATCTCAAGGAGATTGTTTGTTGTTGGTGTCCCTTGTTCATTTCACATTGTATATTAGAAATGTACCTGAATCCTCACAAACAAACTGTCATTTTTGAAGTAAAACACATAGGAGAGTATAATTCAAAACAAAAATCCTTTATTAAGGGATCAGAACCAAACAAAGAGGAAGGCAACACTGGATCAACAGGAGAAATTAGCGAAGCCTGGGACCCCCACGGCAGACATCAATTCTTCAACAACAAAATTGGTGGCCTGAGGAGTCCATATGTAAGGGAGGGCAGTCTGGTCCGGGATTCGCAGAGATCCGGATAGCAGCAGATGACATCTGTGTCCCCAGGCTGTGGTACCACAAGAGGCTGCATTTTTTGGCCGACCAGACTGGACCCAGGGCAATCACTGTCTGGTCTTCCTTTCACACTTCCTTCCGGGCTGTGGCTGTGCAGTTGGAGATGTGGCAGGAGGAGGAGTAGGACCTGGAGGAGGAGGAGGACTGGGGGGACCTGGAGGAGGACTGGGAGGACCTGGAGGAGGACTGGGAGGACCTGGAGGAGAGGGAGGAGGAGGAGGAGGACCATCCCAAAGCTGTGTGTGAGGTGTAATTTGGCCCCTCATACCTTTCTCCAGAGCCTCTGATATGAGGGCCTGACACATGGCTTTTTGGCCCTCCTCCATCCTCTGCATTGTATATGCTATGAATGCAGCAAAGTTCTCCTACATGGTGTGGGGTGCTCCCAGGACCTCTGTAGCCCTCCAAAAGAATCTGATAGCCGCCTCCTCTAGGGCACTCGTCCTACTGCCACTTTCTCTTTTCAGGGGGGGTGGAGGGACCTGCAGATCAGCCAGCCGGCTCGGCCCGGCCACCTCCTGGCTGAGACTTCCCTGTGTATGAAAAAGGGACATAGTTGTAATGTTTTGCATCATCAATCACAATCCTAAATTAGTACTCCAAACTAACATCTAGTTAACATCATTGATTGGACAAGCAGAAATATTTAGAGGAATGCTATACCTGGCTCAATCTGGGCTCCTCCACATGCGGCCTGGAAGGCCCAGGTTGGGCGTCAGAAGCCTCAGCCAGGGGGGAAGGAAGCGTGGAAGGAAGACTGGAGAGGGATGGCCTGGGTTCAGTCTGGCCTGCCAGAAAGTGCAGCCTGTCGTAGTACAACATCCTGGGGACATAGATGTCATCTGCTGCTCCGGATCTCTGTGAATCCAGGACTTTCTTGCGCTCCCTCAGATATGTGCTCCTCAGGCCACCAATGAAAATCTTTAAATAAGTGATGTCTGCCGTGGGGATCACCTGCTTCACAATTTCACACAATTGCTCCAGTGCTGCCTTCCTCTTTGCTTGGTTCTTGAAATGGGGGTGGGTAATCTCCCACAGACAGGGCAGCTCACTTAGCATATCAATGAATAGTGACATGAAGTCAGTATCTCTCATTAAGATATCCATGTTCACTGCAAGACACAACACAAGACAAAGCCTAATGTCAGACAAAACTCTCCTAATCTTGTTACAATATAGGCCTCAATCTAGAAGCAGTATAGGCACAAGTTTGTCTCTTACCTTCGTTCTTACGATTGGTGCGTCCAATGCTCCTTCCTCCGCTCACAGATCGTACGTAATACGCACGCGTGTTACGCTTTATACACACTGCGCATGCGTGTAACTCCGCCCGCCCCTGATGTTCTTTCTAGTGTATTCCCCGCCCCTTTTCGTTCGGCGCAGTGGGTGAAGAGCATGATGGCAGAGTTACAGCAGGTGCATGCTAATTATAGCAACGAGGAGGAGGAGGAGGAAAGGCCGGATCCAGGCACGTCCCGATCCAGAAGGAGACGTTTTAAGGCCACAAATATGTCGTTTGGGGAGATGTTGGAGATGGTACACATCATGAGGAAGTCCGACTATGACAGAAAATATGGGCCTTACCCCAACCCCAACATCCGAAAGGCAAAAATCATTGGTAAAGTGGTCAGGAGTCTAGAGCGGAATTTCGGGGTACGAAGGTCTAAAGATCAGCTCAGGAAGCGGTGGTCGGACCTGAAGTTGAGAGAGCCAGAGCAGTACCGAAAGATCCGGAGAGTGCTGCAAAAAAGTAAGTAGTTGTGCTGTGTTCCTATTCTTTCTGTCTTTATTACATTCGTTCTGCTCCATATGCTTTTATTAATTGTAACGTTTAAAAGGGCAACTTTAATGTTCATGGGCCCATTATTCGTTCGTATCAAACATTTTTATTTCGGCCTCTAGAACACCATTGTTTAGGCCATATGCATTTTCACACATTTTTTGGGGCCTACTTGGATGCCAAAGATTTGTTTGTGTAGATGGGTTTGTTACTAGAATGAAATGACAACTAGATTGTGTGTAAAGAGAGGACACTGAGCAGCTGTTTTCACATCTGGACACTGGAGCACTAGTGTGGGACCCCAGAACACCATTTTTATTAGGGGGGCACACAGGTGCTCCAGTGTATACTATAGGGGGGGCTACATCTGTGAAGCTTGTACCAAACATGTAAAGTATTGCAGCTTGACAAAGGGCAATAAAAAATATATACATCTTGGAACTAAAATAGACAATTGTACCCCACTTCCAAGCAATGTTTCCTATTTCTAGTTCTGCCATCAAATATCTGTGTGCTAATTATACCATTTTTGTTTTACATAGGGGAGAAAAGACTCGGAGGACAGCCCTCATCCGAGGAGACCACAGACCCCCCACCTATGGAAGAAGGTGAAATACCCCAAAATGAAGAAGAAGAGCAGGAGGAAGAAGAAGACGTGGTGGAGATTGGCACCACAACAGGTGAGTGTCTGCGACCACAGACTCAGGTAAACGAGATGGATGGTGGCAGATTTTTGAGACCTTTTTTTTGTTCTTTATCTCTTTTTAGGTGATCGTGATGTGAGGGATCCTGAACGCTTTACTTCAGAAAGTGCCCAGATACTTATCGGGGAGATCATGGGGTGTAATCTCCAATTGCAAAACATCCAGAAACAAATCAGTGATGTTATTAAAAAAAATAATAACATCATTGATGTTTTGGGGCGAATTTAAACCCCACAAAATCACCTGTTTTATTAATGTGGTCCAATCTTCCAAAAATTTTTAAAATGTTTAGAAAAGCCAAATTTGGAGGATGCACACAGTGTGCCAACATGTGCTATCTGCCATCACGGGAGATCAATGGACGCGTTTTGGGGGTGCAACACCTTCCTCAATTATAAAGTCGCATTGAGGAAAGGCTTTCTCCCCCAAAACACGTCCCTTGATCCCCCCTGATGGCAGATAGCACATGTTGCCATTCGTAAATTGGTGTGCATCTTCCAAATTTGGCTTTTCCAGGGGTGATTTCCCCCCATCTGAACGCTAGATCAAACCCAGTTCCTAAATACTGATGTCTGATATAGCCTTCAGGTTTTACCTAATGTGAACTTTGTAAGTTCAAGTTTTTTGGCTTTCTTGTTGGTTTTACACAGGCCTGTTTTATCTGAAATGGATATTTTGATTTTTCATAATGCTACTGCAAACATTGTTATACAACAAACATGTTGGCTTGTTTTAAAAACCTTTGGTAAATGCGCATGTGATTGTGCAGGTATAAAAAAGTGCCTTACTCAAGAATGTGTGGATTATTGTCTCAACACTACAACACTTTTGGGGTGATGTAATTGTTGTTTTATGCACAAATGGGGGTTATTTCCTAAGGGCAAATCCTCTTTGCACTACAAGTGCAGGTTCAGTGCAGTTGCAAGTGTACTTGTAGTGAAATGTGTTTTTGCATTTAGGAAGTACCAGCCAACACTGTTTTTTATAAGGTTACCCAATCACGACATTTTCTGCACTCAACACATTTCTGTCAGGGTCAGCTAAAACAAACACAAGCAGTAAATGTCCACCAAGAATTTCTTTTGGTTGTTTTTTATTTGAAAAAGGTGTCACAGATTGTCTGGCATATTGATAGCCCCCCTACCCGCAAAGAACACCAGGTATCGTAACCGGACATCACGGGCATTCAGGGAGGGCAAGCCAGGACGACCGCTTTCAAGTGCCGTCATTGTTGATGTATTTGGGATTCCGGCCTCAGGCCCAACTGAGCCAGCATAGTTGGCTGAATGTTTTTGTAGAAAATTATGGAGAACACAGCAGGCAAGTATTATATGGTTCAGTTTATACTCCGCCATATGGATGGGTGTCATAAATAATCGGAACCGGCTGGCCAGGATTCCAAATGTGTTCTCCACCACTCTTCGGGCTCTGGCCAGCCGGTAATTAAAAACCCTCTGTTCCGGGGTGAGGGTCCTCATCGGGAATGGCCGCATCAGGTGGTCCCCCAGCGCAAATGCTTCATCAGCAACGAACACAAATGGGAGACCTTCAACATTGTCCTCTGGAGGTGGCAAGTCCAAGCTGCCATTCTGGAGACGCCTGTAGAACTCCGTCTGGGCGATGACTCCACCATCAGACATCCGGCCATTCTTCCCCACGTCCACATACAAGAAGTCGTAATTAGCCGACACCACCGCCAACATCACTATACTATTAAACCCCTTGTAATTATAATAGTACGACCCCGAGTTGGGTGGTGGGACGATGTGGACGTGTTTCCCATCAATTGCCCCTCCGCAGTTAGGAAAGTCCCACCGCTGGGCAAAGTGGGAGGCCACAGTCTGCCATTCCTGTGGCATGGAAGGAAACTGTTGAGGAAAAAACAATAAACATTACTATTTTTTCACAGAAACCTGGCAAGCAGATTAGACACAAACATTATGGGTCAACCTCCAGATAGCATTTATTAAGGGGAATTTAACAACAACAAAGTATAAGGTACACCTATCATATTCCCCCTCCCCCCCTCATGGGCCATTTCTAACATTATAGGGGGGGGGAACTCTTGGACAGGTAACCCTCTTCACTTCATTGAGAGATGAATGCCTAAATACAGGGTATTACTTGGAACAGCCCCTCCTTAGTTACACTATTGGCAGCCCACTGGACAGGTAAGAAGTGTCATAATACAAAGATATAAATACACACTGTACACATTTGAGCACATTTGGACATTCTGCTATTACCTATCAAGATCATAATAGGATACAAGAACTTTAAACAGTACCATTGGAAAGTATACAGGCAGGCCCTTGCACTACATGCTTTGGGGAATTAATCCATAAATCTGAGCACTAAAGAGATGAGTATAGTGTGTATGGGTTTGGCAAAGTCAGCAGATAGATGATTGAAGATAGAGAATTGGGATCAGCTGACTTAGCAGTTGGGGGAGGGAGGGTTACAAAAAATTTGGGGACACCACAAAAAAAAGCCTCTGCCACTCTGCCTGAATTTAAATCAAAAATAACATTTCAAAACATTTTAGGGGGTGTTTGGGGTAAAGCACTACTATGGAGCTGATAAAATACATTGTTAAGTAACTACATGAGGTGAATATAGGGCAGGGGACACCATGCTGGGGAGGTTATTGAAGGGAAAATATGTATGAAGGACCTAAAATAATAATTACATAAAAATCCAGCATGCATGAGGACAAAGGGGACATTCACAGCATATTACAATCATGGTAATTAGGGAATGAGGAAAGAAATACAATATATTATCAATCATTCAATACAATAAAATGTGATATTAAAGGATAAAAATCTTACCTTCATATACTCCTTCTGCAGGACCTGGATGATGGCAGAACAGGTCTCTGGGATAATGATCCCCAGAGCCTGGGGGGAGATGCCTGTCGAGAACTTCAAGTCCTGCAGGCTTCTCCCTGTGGCCAAATACCGCAAGGTAGCGACCAACCTCTGCTCCGGAGTGATGGCTTGCCTCATGCAGGTATCCTGCCTGCTAATATAGGGGGTCAGCGAAGCCAACAAACGGTGAAATACGGGGTCCGTCATCCTGAGAAAGTTCCTGAAATCATCAGGATTATTCTCACGGATCTCACGGAGCAAAGGCATATGACAGAACTGGTCACGCTGAAGCAACCAATTCTTGGTCCATGAACTCCTCCCCACCCTGTTCATGGACTGGACTTGTGTCAAGGTCAGGACCCCAACACCAAGCCCCCGCACAGCACGAACTCTACGAGGAGTACGCATACGAAACATGGCTAGAAAACGGTCGGCTGCTCAGAACGAAGTAACAGAACGCACTGAAGAACAGCAAGGCCTGTGAAGAGCGACCTGAAAAACAGCAACGAGCGGACAAGATCGCACAGAAAACTCCAATACGAACTGACTGCACGCACTGAAGAGCAGATACAAACCCACAAGCACAAACTGAACGGCAGAAAACGATCTGAAAGCCACGAGTCTGAAAAAGCGCGAATCGTCTCTCACCAAACTTTTACTAAAACGAGATTAGCAAAAGGAGCCCAAAGGGTGCCGCGCTTGGTTCTGAACTGGCCTTTTCTAGTCTCATCGTACGTGCTTGACGTCACCGCGTTCTTGGCGATCGGAAATTCCGACAACTTTGTGCGACCGTGTGTAGGCAAAACAAGTTTGAGCCAACATCCGTCTGAAAAAATCCGAGGATTTTGTTGTCGGAATGTCCGAACAAAGTCCGACCGTGTGTACGGGGCATTATAGTGTCCATAATTACCAGTAAAACCGAAGATCTGGTAGAGTCACATATTTTCCTTCTTTATCTACAGTGGTAATAAAATATACAGCATTGTCCTTTCCTGGTCTGCAGATCACCACTTTATAAGCATAGATATGCCGACCATAGTTCCAATGAGCAAAGCATCAGTTAAAACGTTCATCCATCCGGACAGAACATCCAGTCTTTCTAAAGGGCTTAGGAACAGACAAGTAGTCCCAAATAGCTTCATTGTATCAAAGTTCCCGATTAGCTTCAATCTCCCGTATGACATACTGGGGCACATAGCGGAATTCTAATCCATACTCTGCGGCCACACGCTTGTTTAACATCCTTTGCAAGCGAGCAAGTTTTGGCAAAGATCTGTCTTTTCCCATACCAGGCGGTACACAGGAGTCTAATGACTTTTTTACCATAGACCCAGCCGGTGTCTGTAGCGATTCAATAACTTTTGACAAAGTCCCCGCAACAGCACTGTGCGTCTCCACACAGGGCGACGTCTTCCCAGAACTCATGGCAGTCCATTCAGGAAGGGTCATTGTGGAGGCAACATCCTCGCCACAATAGCTCTTGCGACATGGTTTCGAACAAGTCATCATCCCCAGAAAGATCTGACATGGATTCTATTTCCGAGTCTCTCAATTCTTCTGCTGGCAAATACTTATTTACAGCCCCCAACAGTGGCTTCCCGAGGTATACAGGACAAACTTCCCCTACGGTTTCATTCGAACTCCAGTATCCGTGAGCAGAGTTCCAGATTGCACAGTATTCATCACGGTGCTTGCAGGGAACACTCTGGGTCCCACAACCGATTGCAATGCAGGAAAAGACATGGCCACACTCTGATCTTTTCAGCACGATCACAAGGCTTCTCTTCTCCTCTGGCGCCAAGCACACTACACGTGTCCCACGCGGTAGCAAGTAGGGTAACTCCTCCCACTTGTTCTTTCAGTCACATATCTCCCGGGCCTCTTCTGGCGCCCAGCGTCTATGCACCCAAAAGCAAAGTCCTGCAGTTTAACCTTTCCTCTTCCTGAAAAGATTTTTTTTTTCAAAGTCCAGCTCTCTCTGTAAACTCCCGGTAAAACACTCCACTGGGTTGCAATAATTGTCGGTCAACAAATCCCAGACGATGCACCCACATGTAGCACTAACTCACGGTGGAGCTGCTAGTTTAAGCGGGTCTGTTACCTTCACTTTGCTTCCCTCTGTTTCACCGACACCGGGTCTAGGGGTTCCCTTGAGTTTACTGCTGGACAACACATGCACCAACACTGGAGTACATTTTCAATGCTTTATTGAACAGTCAAACTTTAGGAAGTAGCAGGAAAGAGACGGAAAAGGAAACCTTCAGGAGAAACTCAAATATCTTCTTGCAAAATGTTAGTGACAAATGTCCCGGTAGAATTTAGATAATTACGTGGAATGCGTTTCTCTCATGGGATGCACTCTTTGCTCGTCTGGATAGGCCTCTCTCACCGGTCTAGCAGCCAGTACGCAGCACGAATCTAAAGTCTCTGCCACAGACTTATTTGGGGGGGGGTAAATCTGCACGATCCTTTGCCACAGGATGTATCAGATCTTCTGCAGTGAACAGTCAGTCACAGTGCCTGAACCTTTAAGCCGAACCGGTGACACTATGCTGTATAATTACTTCTTTTGGATGCGTCCTGCAACCGAGTCACCAGGCCCCTCTATAGACCAGCACGCTGCATGATCTCTCCAAGACGGGTGCTCCCCTGGGATCTCCTCGGCTGTCCAGCTTCGTCACACAGAACCGACAGCTCAGAACCATTCCTCGGCCGCGGTGGTAGGCCCCAGACAAGCCTCTGGACCCACCTCTGCGCCGTAGCATCGTGGGCCTCCCGATCGGAGGACCATGTGGTAGCTCCTTAACGCATACCTGTCGGCCAGGAGGGCCAGCAGGTGGCTGCAAAACGACCTTAGAACATGGCGTCTGTCCCACAAATACACCCTTCCCAGAATGCAACTCGGAGGACCACCTCCACCGAGCTTGTCTCCGAGACAGAGGAGCATCTATACACTTCGACACATTGCCCTTCCAACACTGACTAATGGTAACAGCGACACCCACCGGTCAGCACGGAAGCACACACAACGTCAGCCAAGCTGGAACAGAGGCAAACTTTTAACCTTCCTAACACACAATTTACTAAATTTACCTAATCTGCGGTAGATTGTAAATCTACCAGCGCTACATATATATATATTTTTTCTTTGGTACAAGATGTACTGCAGTGAAGAGTTCAGAGATAACTAACTTGCATGGCAGGAGAGCTGCACTATTATACAAAAAATATTGATTAGGCTTCTTTTTTTTTTATTTACAGCTGCCTGGGGTTTAGTTTTAAAATTGATTTTTAGTCCTTTTTTTCCCCCCTCGGACTTCACTCCCACTATAGATCAGCCTATGCTATTCTTCTGCGCTACCAGCAAAGGTAGACCATGTCTGAAGTGTGGAAATATTTTAATGTTTCTGATGAAGACACCACATTTGCAATCTGCAGTCTTTGCTCAGCAGAAAGTTCAAGAGGGGGTGCAGTGCCAAGGCATTTTTCAACAACAGGTTTGATACACCACCTGAAAACACGTCATTCAGTTCAGCATACAGAATACAAGAAAACACAACTTCCAAAAAGTACTCCAAGTACATTAAGTTCAACACTATCTGCAGCCACAGTCTTTGAAAAGGCAAAAAAATTTACAAGTTACAGAACCGAAGCACGTGCCATTACAGATGAAATTATGGAATTTATTACGTTAGATGACCAGCCAAGCTCTGTTGTGGAGGACATTGGATTCCGTAGGCTCATGCAACATATCGAGCCGCGTTACACACTAACAAGCAAACGCTACTTTGCAGATACCTGTCTACCTGAATTGTTTGGCAGTGTTACAAAACATTTTCATGAACTGATGACTACTGACATCCCAACAATCAGTTTTACTACCAACATTTGGAGTTCAGACGTCAGTCCAAGGAGAATGCTTAGCCTGACAGCGCAGTGGATAGATGCCAAATTTCAATTGCAAAACATCCTACCTCACCTAATGTGAGTTTGTTGGATCACATGCTGCAGCAGCAATATCTGATGCTTTAAAAACCATGCTTGACACGTGGCACATTCATAAGTCCAGAGCCGGTCCTACCATAGGTCCTGGTGGGTCCATGGAACTAAGGCAGCACTTGAGATGGGCGGCATTGAGCTCTGAAACACTGTCTGCACCTTTGCTTTAGGGCGCCAAGATGGGATAGCCTCCAGTCCGGTCTGACTCCTGCTCCGTCCAGGCAGCAGGGTGGGCATTCTGAATGTATAATACATCCATCTACCTTGGGGCTGGGCTCCGCTCTGCTCAAACTAGGAGTGCTTCGCTCCTATCTGGGACTAGCCTCTCCCATGCTTGCTGTGCCGTTGGTCGGGTGTGCAGTAGGGAGGCTGATCCCAGATAGGAGTGGAGCACTCCTAGTTTGAGCAGCGGGGAGCCCAGCCCCCAGGTGGATAGATTATACATTCAGATTGACCACCCTGCCGTCTGGACGGAGCAGGAGTCAGACCAGACTGGAGGTAGCGGGGAGGAGGAGGGGGGAGCGGCATCGGAGGTGAGGTGTGAGGGCACAGGTCTCATCCTTTCAAGCGGCACAATGTGGCTCAGCTTTCTCGCTAAGAGAAGATAGGCAGGAGGAGCTCAGCAGCTGTCAGAGATAGACACCTGCCTGAAACCTTCTGCCTCCTGACTACTGTACCCCTGGCCTATGAGCACCTCTTCACCTCCACACACTCACTTCCCTAACTGGGACTGCACGGGCCCCACCACCCACTGTTGCCTGATGGCCTGATGCTGGAGATGTTCTCCACTGTCCTCATCCCCCCACCTGTCTCTCTGCCCCCCTCCTGTGATGCATGTCTCCCTCCTGTCCCTCTGCCCACCTCCTGTGATGTTGCCCTCCACCTATCCCTCAGCCCCTCTCCTGTGATGCTGCCTGCCACCTGTCCCTCTGCCCTCTCCTGTGATGCTGCCCCCCACCTGTCCCTCTGCTCCTCTCCTGTGATGCATGCCCCACTGTCCCTCTGCCCTCTTCCTTTGATGTTGCCTCTACCTGTCCCTCTGCCATCTCCTGTCCCTCTGCCCCCTCCTGTGATGCATGCCCCCTCCTGTCCCTCTGCCCTCTTCCTGTGACATTTCCCCTACCTGTCCCTCTGCCCCCCTCCTATGACAGATGCCCGACTCCTGTCCCTCTGCCCATTTCCTGTGACGCTGCCCCCTACCGGTCCCTCTGCATCCCTCCTGTGATGCTGCCACCACCTGTCCCTCTGCCCCTCTCCTGTGATGCATGCCCCCCTCCTGTCCCTCTGCCCTCTTCCTGTGATGCTGCCCTTACCTGTCCCCCTGCCTCCCTCCTGTCCCTCTGCCCCCTCCTCTCCCTCTGCCCTGCTCTTGTGACATATTCCCACCTCTTGTCCCTCTGCCCTCTTCCTGTGAAGCTGCCCCCACCTATCCCTCTGCCCACCTCCTGTGATGCCTCTCCCCACCTGTCCCTCTGCCCCTCCTGTCCCGCTGCCCTCCTCCTGTGATGCTGCCCCCCACCTGTCCCTCTGCCCACCTCCTGTGACAATGCCCCCACCTTTCCCTCTGCCCCCTCCTGTCCTGCTGCCCTCCTCCTGTGATGCTGCTCCTCACCTGTCCCTCTGCCCACCTTCTGTGACACTGCCCACACCTGTCCCTCTGCCTCCCTCCTGTGACACTGCCCCCACCTGTCCCACTACTCTCCTCCTGTGATGCTGCCCCCCACATGCCCCTCCATCCTCCTTCTGTGATGCTTCCCCCTCCTGTCCCTCTGCCAACCTCCTGTGACTTAGCCCCACCCCTCTTGCCTTATGTTTTCACCCCGGCTGTGCAGAGGCTGCTCAGGGTGCCGGTGGTGATGTCTGTATGAGGAGTCCAGGGATGGGGGGAGGATCCATCTGAATGAGGTGTCTGGCCTGGGGATCAGGTGAGTCTGATGATGTGGAGGATCTGTCTGTCTGCACACATTACAATCTGCACAGGGACACATGATTTGGGCAGACATGATTTTTTTTTGAGGGGGAGGCAGCATTCCATTCTTGGACCCAGGCAGTACAGTGTCTTGAGCCAGCCCTGGATAACTCTAAAGTTCATCTGATTTTCTGAGATAATGCATGGATAAAAGCAAAAGCTATGGAGGACAGTGAACTTAAAAGCATACAATGCATGGCACACACGCTACATATGACTGTGAATGAGGGATTTTTGAGTAAGCGCACCATATCAGATATAGTATCAAAAGGAGGAAAAATTGTGGTTCACTTTAAGCACTCTCTGCTTGTTTATTCCAGATTACAAGTCTTGCAGATACAGTTTGGAATGCCACCGAAACAACTGCAGCAAGATGTAGCCACTCGTTGGAACAGCACCTACTATATGCTGCAAAGTCTTCTCAAACAAACACGTGTTTTAGCTGCGTACATTGCAGATTATGAACTGCCGGCAACATTGAGCGCACATCAGTGGATGTTAGTTGAAAATAGTTTGTCTCTTCTAACTCCATTTGAACAGTGTCATGACTCAGAAGTGTTCATGTCTGTTTGCTCACCTTTCTGTTGTGCTCAGCTTAGAGACCAGTTGCTGTTCACATGTATGTTTAAGTAAACTTCCCTCAAGCATGGCTCCACCCCAGCCTCTAACTAGGAACACTATATTAACCTGTGCACTGCAAGCTAAGCCTTGCTGATCAATATTGTTTGTTTGGCTTCCTGTGGCTTTCTTGCTGTGTGTTCTACGTCTGTTTCTGTTGCTCAATCTTGGCTTGTTCTTTGACTATCCCTGCCTGCTTGTTACCTTGACCTTTGGGATGTTCTTTATCTAATCCTTGTCTGCTAGATGCCCTGACCTTTGGCTTATCTCCTGACTATCCCTTGTTGTCCTGGACTGCTGCTTCCTCTCTATCCTCCAGTAGCCTACCGTGAGCATGAATCCAATTGCAGCACAGTCAATCCTCACCACTAGAGGCTCTGGTGAGCACCTGATGGCTCTTAGACTCGGCACCCTGGGGAATCTTATTCTCTAGCTCCCAGTGGGATCTGTGTTGGTGCTCCAGTGGACCTGCTTTCCTGAACCATCCAGAGCTCCATCCACAGCAGTCAGCCGTAGGGTCCACTACCTTGGTGGGGCACTCCTGACTCCAATGGTGTGCATCTGTCACCTGGCCTCAGGTGACCTGAGAAACAGTTAAAATAAATAAGCTCACCTAATGCTTCCATTGCTGAAGTTATTCCCTTGATTGCTGCATCGAAGCGTCTGCTAGGAAAAGAGGGAGAACCTCTACTGGAGGCTGTTAACAACTGGTTTTAAGTTACCAAGTCCAACCCTCTGTACTGCATTGCAACAGTTCTAGATCCTCAATTTAAAGAACATCATTTTAACATGGAGAAAAAGCAGTGTGCACAGGAAATGATACAGGCACAAATGGAGGTGATGGAAGAATCTGGTGAAGGAGTTTTCGAGGTGCAGCAGAGGAAAGTGTACCAGAGAAACATTTGCATACAAGTCAAGAGGAACACACTCCCTCACTATCTGATATATTTGAAGATATGTTACACAAATGCACCCCAGATCATAGCAGTGCAACAACACCTGCAGCTACCCAACAGCTGGAGATTTATTTAGCTATAAAGCCTATCATCAGAAGCAGCAATCCCCTTGAGTAGTGGCACATGAACAAAGAATGTTTTTGATTGCTTATATTTATCTACCCCAAGCACCAGTACAGAGAGTGAGAGACTATTCAGTATAGCATCTCATATTCTTGATGAGAAAAGGTACCGTCTCTCCTGTGAGAAAGTTGAACAACTTTTGTTCTTAAAGCGAAATCTGCCACTTTTTTTTTAAATAGAAAGCAGTAGCACAGTCCAATTTTCTATGTTCCAATTGTCTAGTTGTGTCACTTTTTCACTTTATTTCAAATCAATTACAGTGGACTGTAAAGTTGAAACTTTAAACTTGAAATAAGTTTAGTTTAACCCTTTCATGACTAAGCCTATTTTTGAAATTTGGTGTTTACAAGTTAAAATCCATATTTTTTGCTAGAAAATTACTTAGAACCCCCAAACATTATATATATTTTTTTAGCAGAGAATCTAGAGAATAAAATGGAGATTGTTGCAATATTTTATATCACATGGTATTTGTGCAGCAGTGTTTTAAACGCACATTTTTGGAAAAGGGACACTTCCATGAATTTTCAAAAATCCACACAGTAAAGTTACCCCAATTTTTTGTATAATGTGAAAGATGATGTTACACTGAGTAAATAGATACCAAACATGTCACGCTTTATAATTGCACGCACTCGTGGAATGGCGACAAACTATGGTAGCTATAAATTTCCATAGGCGATGCTTTAAATTTTTTTTACGGTTACCAGGTTAGAGTTACAGAGGAGGTCTAGGGCTAGAATTATTGCTCTCGCTCTGACGATCGCGGCGATACCTCACGTGTGTGATTTGAACGCCATTTACATATGCGGGCGCGACTTCCGTATTTCTTCGCTGCGCGAGCTCGCGGGGACGGGGGCACTTTTAAATTTTTTTTTTTTATTTTATTTATTTTTATACTTATAAATTGTGTTAAAAAAAAAATGTAAACATCCCTTGTGACAGTAATAGGTGGTGACAGGTATACTCTTTATGGAGGGATCGGGGGTCTAAAAGACCCCCGATGCCTCCTCTGCACTTCAAAGTATTCAGATCGCCGAAAATGGCGATTTTGAATACTGTGTATTTTTTTTAATTCGGCGCCATTGGCAGCCGAGTAAACGGGAAGTGACGTCATGACGTCGCTTCCGCATTTACATTGAGAAGGCTGGAACAAAGCCACCCACAGCTTCGTTCCAGCCCGCCCACAGCCGCCGGAGGCAGCCGATTGAACACCGGGCCTCCCGATCGCACGGGAGGCCCGGTAAGAGCGGTGGGAGGCGGCGGGAGGTATAACGGCTTTTAGCCGCATCGGTTGTTATATACAGATAGCCAATCGCCCGCTCGAAACAACGGTACTGGGATGATGCCTGCAGCTGCAGGCAATATCCCGGTATAACCCCCAAAAGTCGAGTACGCACATCTGCGTACGGTCGGCGGGAAGGGGTTAAGTTTACATAACAGATTCGAGAGGGTAGAGCAGGCCCTTTGCTATTTTGTTGGTTGTTCATTTTAATTCCACTTTTTGCACGATAATTTTCAATTTAAAAAGAGAACTCCAGCTTTGAACTAATTTACATAGTTAGTTTCAGCCAAACTATGTCTCTTCCTAAGCTGTCAGACTGCTGCATGTGCGATAAAACTGTATGTAGCTGCGGCTACTGTACATATAGTATACAGCACTGTGTTTTGAGTATGAGCAGAGACTTGCCAGAACACAGTCTAGTCTACAGCAGCAGCTGTTTTACTTTGGCGACAAGCTTTGATACACCTGATAGTTTGTTAGTAGTATTACTATTAGTCGGTGGGCCCTCTGTCTTGTTTTAAGGTTCTTCTACTTTTATTGTAATGCACAAAAAAAGTGAAAATACATCTACATAACCATAGAGGCTCTTAGTCTTTGGTATTTTATATTATGCCTGTTTTTATTTTATTTTTATTTATTTTTTTATTATTGTGCAGCATATATAAGTTTCGTTTTGTATTTATTTTATTTTCTGTGTCCAATTTTTGTGAGCTACTTTATTAAAGTACTTATTTTACATTACTGGATTGTATTTTTTACATTCATTAAATTCATGATAATTAAAAAATCAAATATAATGCAATTATATATCAAAATGTATATATATTTTAAAAACTGTCATTTTCAGTTTTTGGCCAAGTGCATCCTCAATTTTCGGTTTAGGTATCTGGAATCTGGCAGCCGCAGCCAGAGGTTCTGGCAGGCAGTTGACCTGGCCAAATCTGCCCATTGAATTCATCCACAAACATTCCCAACATTTCTAATTGTCTAAAAAAGGGGAAAAAAGTTAAATAATTATGTTCCTTTTTCTTTTGCAGCAGGTTAAGCTAAGCAAGTAATTACTAACAGTTAGCTATCTGAGCTAACTAGAGGTAAAAGACAGAATTTTAAGCTCAACTCTAACCAAAACAATATTATTTTATTTAAAAAAAATGTGTGGAGGGGTGTGAATCATTGACATAGAAACATAAAACAGTGACAGCAGGAAAAAGTGGTCCATTGAGTCTGTCCCATTTTTTTTTTATTTATAGAGTACATTTTTGTTTTCTTTTTGTTAACTTTTTTGCCCGAGTATAGATTTATAGATCTATAGATCTATAGATCTACAGATCTACATTTTTTTAGTTCTTGTTTACCACAATCTATGTGACATACTGTAATGGGAAGAGAAATCTCTCTACTGGAAACTTAGCAGCAATAGAAACCTGCCAGAAGTCCTTACCCCTCTCCACTTAATTAAAATTGTGTGTTTTTATTGCTCTCTATGGCCTATAGGAAAGAATTTCTATAATTTCCTGTCCTAGTGGTCACTCCTTCTATTTGACATCAGACCACCCCTTCTATGGGACATAAATACAGACAGATCCGAGATTTAAGACTTAAAGTGGATGTAAACCCAGTCTCATCAATTATAAAGTACTGCCATAGTGCTGAACTATAAGGATATACATGCCTCCTGCATGTATCCTTACCTTTCAAATACTGTATGTCCCCTTTCTATATTTGAAGCCCCAAAAAACTTCAGATTCAGTGGGCAGGTCTGTTATCTGGCTCTCGGTGAGTGGAGTCATGACGCCAGCAGACTCCCCACCCACCTCTACACTCCCCTTGGCCAGAGCGCGCACAGGAGAGGCAGAGAGCATTCTGGGTAAAAGCAGAGCGTGCTCACGGCCCCCTGTCACTTCTGCACACATGGATGTCCAGTGACAGTCGAGGATGATCGGTGCACCAGGGACAGCTGTGAGCACTGTTCCCCCTGCATTGCTTTTCAGCTGAAAGCAGTGGGATGGGGAGAAGGTGAAGCGGCTGATGAAAAACCATGCAGGGAGATCAGTGCTCACAGCTGTCCCCCGCTGCACCAATCATCTCTGACTATCCTCCATGTCTTCCTCCTCGTCCAGCGCCCATATTCTCCTCTTCTTCCCTGGTCCCCCTCCTCATCTGACTGCTGTGTCTTCCTCCTCCGCCCCCCCTTGTCCCCTGCAGCTGGCTCCCCTCCACTCCCATGGGCTGCGGGGGGGAGATCTATCAGGATGGAGAGCGGAGAAAGGGGCCGGTATGTCATTTACCACCCCCTTTCTTTTCTGAATGGGACACAGTGAGTGTTCGTTACCGATTGCTCCTGTGTTCTGAAGAAAAAAGGGGGAAAAAGGGGTTGGGGCAACCCCGGGACTTTTAAGGTGCTTGTATTCTAAGATAAATGGAGTAGATAAACATGTACAACTTATCCATAAAAGAATTTCTTTTATTATTTATTACAGTTAATATAAATTACACAGCATGGTTAAAAAATATATAAATATTTCTCAATATCCACATCCAATGATGGACAGATACTAGAAAAGATACCACTAAAATAAGCACCACTCAACATGTTTCGCTCAATTGGAGCGTCTTCAGGAGTTTTGGCATAGATTATGGTATACTAAAAATAAAAAAAACATGGATGAGATATAATATTGCATAGTAGAATTGACAAATTACAATAAGAATATATAAATATGTATATGGATAATATGTCATACATGAACTGAAATCAACTAAAAAAATCAGAAAAATCAAACATCAAATAATAATCAAAACATCAATGCATCAGAATTAATGATCTTACCAGGCTGCCAAAAATTGAAAATGGGTTGTGTTTAATAAAATATTGCTGATGAATAATATCAGGAATACATCATGAACATCAAGTAGGTCTCTCACAGCATAGGTTCCCGTCCTAAATGGTCACAGAAGGACATGGAATTTGTATATCCTTGATAAAGAGGAAACAAGGGAAAAGTGTAAGGAATCAAATAGGATATCAAATGATTGATGTTAAAAGAGGGGCATCAAAATTGAACACCATATTAACATGAAGGTTACCTTTAATAGAATCAAAAATTCTTTTGCTAGAGGTAGAAACTCCTAATTGCAAGTTTAAAGGGCAGAGTTGAATCAATATGCTATAGAAATCCGAAGCCAGTAATCAAAGGGTCATGGAAAGCATTGATGGTATCCAAGAAAGTGGATATGGAAAGGTGCAACTGGAGAACAAAAAAAATATATACTAGTCAAGTGAAGTCCATATGTGTAGCTCATTTAGAGATCAAACAGAGCTAAACACTGGACAATTACCTGTTGTAATGATTTCAGACAGGCATGGAGTGGGAGAGAAACAACCTCTCCCCTAGAAGGAGAACCTACGACAGAGGATTGTGGTATATGGCCGCATTCTTATAGTCCTACCATCCCCGTGGCATCTGATGTCACCACCGGGATGCGGACATGTGATGAAGAAGCCCAGTAGGGTGGATGGACAGGAGGGGTGGAGGCATCATAATGTGATACTAACCTCGTCATTGACTGCAGGGCGCATGCGCCGAACGAAGGAATGTATAAAGCGCGTCATTAAGATGGCGGAGGCCAGAGACGCAATCTTAAAGATGGGACAAAGCTAGGGCAAAGTAAAATAAGCCAAACAAGTTCCTTTTCAAAGCGAGGCCAATAGCGCCATCTTGAAAAAGGGAAAAAGTAAATAAATACTAACATATATTATAATCAATCTAAAGATGGCACATTCAGAATGACTACAAACAATTATACAGTCCACCACATAACCATCACCGGGACTGACACCTCTAGGGCTCCCAAGTAAAGGGCGATTGATTACTCGTACCTTTCATTGGGTGCCCCGTCGTCTGTGTGAACCAAAAAATATAGGGACGGGAATCCAACGAATGAGAGCTAAAGTGATGCTTAATGTTACATTAATTAGGTTGTTCACAAATTATTTTAATATTGGAGGCAGCCTGAAAAGGAATAGTATCAAATATATAGGGAAGAACATATGTAAATATACAATATTGAAAAAAAATATATATGTTGAAAAAAGGAAACAAAAAGAAAACAGAAATAGGAAAGAAAAAAGTTTAAATTTAATTATTAATTTTAAATAATATTTACAGAAAAGATTTAAAGCTAAACGCATCATTGAGGCCTGGGTATTTTAATGCTGATAGATCATGTATCCAAGACAGGGAATGCAGATCCGGGGAATCCCAAGTTATTGAAAACCAATTTGAGGTGATCAATTTGTCTTCCTATCCTCTTTCAGCAGAACAAATTTCTGTGTTGAATCTTGGTCTGACCTTTTATCCCACACAAAGGGTGGACCAATTCGAGTTAAAGACCTCAATTTATTTTCCAGAAAACTCATGTTCAAAATTCTATATGATAAGTCTGATAATCCAACACAAGGTCATGCTCTGGACAATCTTCTTTGGAAGGGCATGACCATTGATGATGTTAAAGCCATGGAGGACTTGATGGAGCTGTGGGAGGAGGGGGGCCTTGATGAGACTGATTTCCTCGATGTTGAGGATCTTTTGTCTGGTCTGGACCCCTCTCCCCCCACCTTCACCCTGTCCTCCTTCCTCAATTATCTCCAAGCCTAAAGACTACAAACTTAAGTCTCGCAATTTTTTAACCCTACAAGGAAATCCCAATGTATGAGCTTTTACAAGTCAAGAGACTAAAGAAATCATTAAGACGAAATGGAAAGAGCTGTCCCAATCTAATTTGACCCCCCCCCAAATGGAGGCTCTTAAATCTTTACAGCAAAATAAAAATGTCACGATCAAACCCTCTGATAAGGGTGGTAATTTAGTAAGTATGGACAATTGTCAATACAAATCCATGGTTATGGCCATAGTCCGCAATCATGAATGGTACCGTAAGGTATCTCCCAACCATCTCACTCTAACAATTACTCGCTATCAACATTTGATTGGCTCGGCCTTTCAGGCTGCCTCCAATATTAAAATCATTTGTGAACAACCTAATTAATGTAACATTAAGCATCATTTGAGCTGTCATTCATTGGCTGGCAGCCAGGCCTGTTTGTTTTTGTTTGATCTGGGCTGGGAGTGGCTCAGGGTAGAAGCTGGGTGACTCACAGGCAGCACCGCCAAGACCTCCCTTTTTCTAGAGCTCTCTAGAAGGTTCTGGAAAGAGAGGAGGAGAGGGTATGTGGAGCTGCCTGGGGTATTCTGAGGAGCCCTGACCAATCCCCAACTTGGAATTGGCAGGGGGCAGGCCTCCTCAAACACCCAGGGTCAGCCCAGTTTGGGAGAAGTTGTTGGGCGGAGGAGTTGGTGATGGAGTACTGAGGCTGTCGGGGCCTTGGAGGGAATGCTCCAATCTGGCAGAGTGACCTTGGGCCTGGGCTCGAATGCGGACAGGGCTCTCCAAGAAAAATAGAGGAAACGGGAGAGAGTATTGCCGGGCAAGTCTACAGGGAGAGGAATCATTGGTTGCAGCCAAGAGGGCTGGTGAGTGGCATGCACAGTCAGGAGGACTGGGGAGGCACACCTGAAAGGACTGGGAGAGTGCAGTAGGAGATGGGTGCAGAATCAGAGGAGAAGACTGTGGTGTCATGGGCAGTGGAGTTGGGCAGCTGCAGCCAGAAGGGCTGACAGGGCCTGAAGAGGGCTGACTGGGATCAGTAGCAACATATGGGACAGTTAATACAAGAACTTACCATTTTCTTTTTGCTACACCATAGGGGCCCATGGTCCCTGCCTTAGGGCTTTTGTTTTAGGCCTGGCTGAGTCAGTGTCAGGCCTACAATTCTAGCTAGTCTGGAGAACGAAAGAGAGGAAGCAATGTACAGGAGGAGTATGGAGCGATACTCAGAACATAGGAAGCAATGTACAGGAGGAGTATGGAGTGATATTCAGAAGATAGGAAGCGATGTGCTGGAAGAGTATGGAGCGATACTCAGAAGAGAGGAAGCGATGTACAGGAGTATGGAGCAATACTCAGAAGAGAGGAAGCGATGTACAGGAGGAGTATGGCGCGATACTCAGAAGAGAGGAAGCGATGTACAGGAGGAGTATGGAGCGATACTCAGAGGATAGGAAGCAATGTACAGGAGGAGTATGGAGCGTTACTCAGAAGTGAGGAAGCAATGTAGAGGAGGAGTCTGGAGCGATACCCAGAAGAAAGAAATCGATGTGCAGGAGGAGTATGAAGTGATACTCAGAAGATAGGAAGCGATATGCAGGAGGAGTATGGAGCGATACTCAGAAGAGAGGAAGCGATGTACAGGAGGAGTATGGAGCGATACTCAGAAGAGAGGAAGCGATGTACAGGAGGAGTATGGAGCGATACTCAGAAGAGAGGAAGCAATGTACAGGAGGAGTATGGAGCGATACTCAGAAGAAAGGAAGTGATGTGCAGGAGGAGAAATGGAGTGATGTCTATACAGCATGTATATAGAGTCCCAAGTTGCAATGTTTGATCACCTGGGCATCTCATGAGTCCCCATCCCTATCCAAGTTCCGCTCAATAAAACAAAAAAGCAAAATGCAAGGACTGCTTTATTGAAATGAAAAAGTGTGTGCCTGGCTGGGCAGGGTGACAGATGGACTATTATACTCAGCAGCCTCTATGGGGGTATCGCTACACAATTTAAACCATGCCTACATTTGGCAGCGGCTGTATCATGTCCAGACACTCTCTGACCAACTCCTGTATCATGTCCGCACACTCTCTGATCAACTCCTGCATCATGTCCTCACACTCTCTGACCAACTCCTGTATCATGTCCGCACATTCTCTGATTGACTCCTGTGTTATGTCCACACACTCTCTGACCAACTCCTGTATCATGGGATGGGAAAAGACATTGTGGTGAAGGCTGGAGAGAATGACCACACAAAAAATTACGCAAGCATGCAACACTGTGCCCAAATGAAATGTTTATATAGACCAATTTTCTTTTAGTTGGATTTAATCACTTTTTTCATAGTTTTCGTTATAAATTTTGCAAATAAATAATCTTTCTTCATAAATTTAGGCCAAAATGTATTTTGCTATTTTTTGGGAAAAAATAACCCAAAACAGTCTATATTATTTAGTCTGTGTGAAAGTTATAGAATGTACAATCTATGATATAAATATTTGAAAATCGATTAGTCCTGATTAGGGATGAGCTTCGAGTTCGAGTCAAACTCATG